>NW_027507685.1:191771147-192031147 GCF_037356315.1 Lithobates pipiens
GAGAGGGGAGAGAGAGGGGGAGGGAGAGAGAGAGAGAGAGGGGGAGGGGAGGAGAGGGAGAGAGAGAGAGGGGAGAGAGAGGGGGAGGGAGAGAGAGAGGGGAGGGAGAGAGAGGGAGAGAGAGAGAGGGGAGAGAGAGGGGGAGGGAGAGAGGGGAGAGAGAGGGGGAGGGAGAGAGAGAGGGAGAGAGAGAGGGGAGAGAGAGGGGAGAGGGGGAGAGAGAGAGGGGAGAGAGAGGGGGAGGAGAGAGAGGGGGAGGGAGAGAGAGAGGGGGAGAGAGAGGGGGAGGGAGAGAGAGAGAGGGGAGGGAGAGAGAGAGGGGGAGAGAGAGGGGAGGGGGGGAGAGAGGGGGAGGGAGAGATAGAGGGGAGGGGGGAGAGAGAGGGGGGGAGGGAGAGATAGAGGGGGAGGGGGAAGAGAGGGGGAGGGAGAGAGAGAGAGGGAGAGAGAGGGGGAGGGAGAGAGAGAGAGAGAGGGGAGAGAGGGAGAGAGAGGGAGGGAGAGAGAGAGAGGGAGAGGGAGGGAGGGAGAGGGGGAGAGAGAGAGGGAGAGAGAGAGGGAGGGAGAGAGAGGGAGGGAGGGAGAGGGGGGGGAGAGAGGGAGGGGGAGGGAGAGGGAGGGGAGGGAGAGGGGGGGGAGGGAGAGGGGGAGGGAGAGAGGGAGGGAGAGGGGAGGGAGGAGAGGGGGGGGGGAGAGGGGGGGGGGAGAGAGAGAGAGAGAGGGAGGAGAGGGGGGAGGGAGAGAGAGAGAGGGGAGAGAGAGGGGGAGAGAGGGGGAGGGAGAGAGAGAGAGAGGGGAGAGAGAGGGAGAGAGAGAGGGAGGGAGAGAGAGAGAGGGGAGAGAGAGGGGGGAGGAGAGAGAGAGGGGGAGGGAGAGAGAGAGGGAGGGAGAGGAGAGGGGGGAGAGAGAGAGAGGGGAGGGGGAGGAGAGAGAGGGGGAGAGAGAAGGAGGAGGAGAGAGAGGGAAGAGAGAGGGGAGTGGAGGAGGAGAGAGAGAGGGGGTGGGGAGAGAGAGAGAGAGAGAGAGTGAGAGAGAGAGAGGGGGGGAGGGAGAGTGGGGGAGAGAGAGAGAGAGAGAGGGGAGGGGAGGAGAGAGGGAGGGGGAGGAGAGAGGGAGGGAGGGGGGAGAGAGAGAGAGGGGAGGGGGAGGGAGAGAGAGGGAGGGGGGAGAGTGGGGAGGGAGGGGGAGGGAGGGAGGGGGAGAGAGAGGGAGGGAGAGAGAGAGGGGGAAGAGGAGGGAGAGAGGGAGGGAGAGAGAGAGGGGGAGAGGGAGGGAGAGAGAGGGGAGGGAGAGAGAGAGAGAGGAGGAGGAGAGAGAGAGGGGAAGAGGGAGGGGAGGGAGGAGGAGGGAGAGGGGGAAGAGAGAGAGGGGGAAGAGAGAGGGGAGAGAGAGAGGGGGAAAGAGAGAGGGGGAGGGGAGGAGGAGAGAGAGAGGGGAAGAGGAGAGAGAGGGGGATAGAGAGAGAGGGGGGTGGGGAAAGAGAGGAAGAGAGAATGGGAGAGAGAGAGAGGGGGAGAGAGGAGGGAGGGAGAGAGGGGTAGAGAGGGGAGAGAGAGAGAGAGGGAGAGAGGGAGAGTGGAGAGAGAGGGGGGAGGGAGGGAGAAGGGGGAGGGGGAGAGAGGGGGAGGAGAGAGAGGGAGGGAGAGAGAGAGGGGGAGGGAGAGGGAGGGGAGGGAGAGAGGGAGGGAGAGAGGGGGAGGGAGAGAGGGGGAGGGAGAGAGGGGAGGGGAGAGAGGAGAAGGGGGAGAGAGAGAGGGAGGGGAAGAGAGAGAGAGGGGGGAGGGGAAGAGGAGAGAGAGGGGGATAGAGAGAGAGAGAGGGAGGTGGGAGAGAGAGGAAGAGAGAGTGGGAGAGAGGGGGGGAGAGAGAGAGGAGGGAGGGAGAGAGGGTGGGTTAGAGAGGGGAGAGAGAGAGGGGGGGTGGGGAGAGGGAGGGAAGAGAGAGAGAGGGGGGGAGGGGAAAGAGAGAGAGAGGGGAAGGGGGGGAGAGAGAGGGTGGAGAGAGGAGAGAGGGGGAGAGAGAGAGGGGGTAGAGAGAGAGGGAGGAGAGAGTAAGAGGGGGGAGGAGGAGAGAGACGGACTAGAGAGAGGGCGGAGGGGAGAGAGAGGGGGAGGAGAGAGTGGGGGGAGAGAGTAAGAGAGAGAGGGGGGAGAGAGAGGGGGAGAGGAGCGTGATAGAGAGGGGGGGAGAGAGTGGGAGGAGCGAGTAAGAGAGAGGGGAGGAGAGGTGAGAGAGAGGGGAAAGATATAGAGGGGAGGGGAGAGAGAGAGGGGGAGGGGAGGAAGAGGGGGAGAGAGAGAGGGGGGAGGGGGAGAGAGGGAAAGAGAGAAAGGGAGAGAGGGGAGGGGAGAGAGGAGGAGAGAGGAGAGAGGGAGAGAGAGAGGGGAAGAGAGAGGGGGAAGAGAGAGAGGGGAAGAGAGAGGGGGAGGGGAGGAGGAGAGAGAGAGAGAGGAAGAGAGAGAGAGGGGGATAGAGAGAGAGGGGGGTGGGAAAGAAGAGGAAGAGAGAATGGAGAGAGAGAGAGGGGGGAGAGGGAGGGAGAGAGGGGGTAGAGAGGGGAGAGAGAGAGAGAGGGAGAGAGAGAGAGGTGAGAGTGGAGAGAGAGGGGGGAGGGAGGGAGAAGGGGGAGGGAGAGAGAGGGGGAGGGAGAGAGAGGGGAGGGAGAGAGGGAGGGAGAGAGAGAGAGGGAGGAGAGAGAGAGGAGGGAGGGAGAGAGAGGAGGGAGGGAGAGAGAGAGGGGGGAGGGAGAGAGGGAGAGGAGAGAGGGGGAGGGAGAGAGGGGGAGGGAGAGAGGAGAAGGGGGAGGGAGAGAGGGGAGGGAGAGAGGGGGAGGGAGAGAGGAGAAGGGGGAGAGAGAGAGGGAGGGGGAAGAGAGAGAGAGAGAGAGGGGGGAGGGGAAGAGGAGAGAGAGGGGATAGAAGAAGAGAGAGGGAGGTGGGGAGAGAGAGGAGAGAGAGAAGAGGAGTGGGAGAGAGGGGGAGAGAGAGAGGAGGGAGGGAGAGAGGGTGGGTAGAGAGGGGAGAGAGAGAGGGGGGGTGGGGAGAGGGAGGAAGAGAGAGAGAGGGGAGAGGGGGAAAGAGAGAGAGAGGGGGAAGGGGGGGGAGAGGAGGGTGGAGAGAGGGAGAGAGGGGGGAGAGAGGAGAGGGGTAGAGAGAGAGGGAGGAGAGAGTAAGAGGGGGAGGAGAGAGAGACGAACTAGAGAGGGGCGGAGGGGAGAGAGAGGGGAGGAAGAGAGTGGGGGGGAGAGAGTAGAGAGAGAGGGGGAGAGAGAGGGGAGAGGAGCGTGATAGAGAGGGGGGGAGAGAGTGGGAGGAGCGAGTAAGAGAGAGGGGGAGGAGAGAGTGAGAGAGGGGAGTATAGAGGGGAGGGAGAGAGAGAGGGGGAGGGAGGAAGGGGGAGAGAGAGAGAGGGGAGGGGGAGAGAGGGAAGAGAGAAAGGGAGAGAGGGGAGGGGAGAGAGGAGGGAGAGAGGAGGAGGGGAGAGAGGCAGAGGGAGACAGAGAGGGGGGGAGAGAGAGGGGAGAGGGGGAGTGGGAGAGAGGGGGTAGAGGGAGAGAGGGTAGAGAGGGGAGAGAGAGAGAGAGGGGGGGGAGAGAGAGAGGGGAGAAAGGTATGTAGGAAGGAAGGCGAGGAAGAGGAGGAAGGAGGGGAGGTAGGGGAGGAAAGGAAAGTAAGGAAAGAAGGAGGGAGGAAGGAGAATGAAGGAAGGAGGGGAAGGAGGGGAGGAAGCAAGGAGAGGAGAGGAAGAAGGAAGGAAGGAGGGGAGGAAAGGAAGGAAAGAAGGAGAGGGTGAAGCGAAGGGAGTGAGAAGGAGGGAGGGGCAAAGGAGGGGAGGAAGGAAGAAAAAGCGGAGGGGAAGAAAGGGAGGGGGAGGAAGGGAGGGGAGAGAGAAGGGGGAGAGGGAGAGAGAGGAAGGGAGGGGAAGGGAGGGGGGAGAGGAGAGAGAGGAAGGGAGGGGAAGGGAGGGAGAGGGGGAAGGGAGAAGGAAGGGAGGGGGAGAGAGAGGAAGGAAGGAAGAAGAAAGGGAGGAAGCAAAGGGGAGGAAGGAAGGAAGTAGAGGGGAGGGAAGGAGGGATGTAGGAAGGAAGGGAGGGGAGGGAAGGAAGGGGAGGAGGGAAGGAAGGCAAGGAGGGAGCTAAGCAGTGATTTCAACTGCCGTGATTGTGGCTCCAGAAGAGGGAACAGGGTCAAGACAGGAGAACGAGAGAGAGGTGGAGAGAGCGGGGGAGAGAGAGGGGCGGAGGGAGAAAGAGGGAGTAAGAGAGAGAGAGAGTGAGAGAGAGAGCTTGAGAGGCGGAGGAGAGAGGGGGAGAGAGGGGAAGAAGAGGGAGGAAGGAAGGGGAGGGGAGGAAGGGAGGGGAGAGGAAGGGAGGGGAGGGACTTCAATTATTCCGATATTGACTGGGCAGAGATGACAACTCAGAAAAATGGATTGCTAGATCTATTAATTGTGAACGATTCAAAATCTGATCTCAGATGTGGAAATACAGGACTATGTGAGATCTAGCAAACACAGGATGATCACATTTAGCATAAATCAAAGGAAAAGGAGGGACGAGGGTAGTATAAGAACACTAAATTTCAAACGAGAACACAAAGGGTATCACACAGTGCATTCCAAAGGTCAATAAATATAGAGGAGCGAAGGTTACCTGGGTGGCTAAACCGGAATGTAAAAAAAGTGTTAAAGCGAGAAAAAATGGCCTTTAACAATATAAAGAGGATGGGTCATTGTCTGCATTTCAATACTACAAAAAGCAAACCAATAAAAAGTGTAAGCAGAACGCAATTAGAGCGGCAAAGAAAAGACTACGAGAGACACACAGGAGAGTTTAAAATTATTATTTTTTTTTTATAGATATATTAACAGTAAAAAAGGAAGAGAGCATATTGCCCACATAAAAGATGATGATTGCCTGATTTGCTCAGAGTTCACCCAGTGTTCCACGTGTCCCTGCTTAAACCCACAGTACCTGACCCCTTCTCAGACAGAGGATCGGGGCCATCCGAACCTGTAATTATTAACAGGGACGAGGAACATGAGGTGGAGGCTGTCATAGACTGCGGGAGAAGAGGTAATCAACTTCAATATTTGATCAGGTGGAGGGGGACCAGAGGAGAACTCATGGGAACCTAAGCAAAATGTGCATGCCCAAGAACTGATCCAGGCCTTCTTCCGCAGGCATCCCCAGAAAAGCTCTTTTGGGCACCTGGAGGTTGCCCTTAAGGAGGGGGCAATGTCATGGACGTACGGCTCCTAGACCTGTAACAGGGCTCAGGCCCATCCAGGTCAACAGGCTTCCAGCAGCAAACAGACGTGCACCAATGAGCATGCGCCGATCATGGAGATCGTGCAGAGTAAGGCGGCTTTGGCTACCAGTGGCCAGGTGGCACAGAACATAGATCACCTGAATATATAGGCTCTCCCAGCAGGTCAAGGGATTTAAGAAAACCGCTGCCCATTGGCTGAGATCCTTCATATACCCAGGGGCGTTGCTAGGTGGCAAAAAGACCAGGGGCTTCAGCCTGAAGTCCAAGGAAAGGGGGGGGGGGTGGGGTACGTGGCGCAGACATTTTTTCTTAGCTGGGCTGTGACCTAACTGACCTACTTACACTACTGACCCTACCTGACCTACATACACTGACGGTACCAGTGGGATATCCATCATAGGGGTTGCATTAATAACCATGCAAGTATAAACTGTGAAAAAGTGACTTTTTCACATAAAAAAGGATAAACTGTGAAAAAGTCACTTTTTCACAGTTTATACTTGCATGGTTATTTAACCATGCTTATACTTACAATCTCATAATTTCATTTAGTTTTTACAATTCAGCATTTATTATGACCACGCACACATTTTTTCACATATATTTATATTGAGACACATCCATTCACATCCAATGATTTGGGTTTTGCACACTACTTGTCACTTCATATAAATAATTTTCTTTGTAAAATTGTTATTAATTCATTTTTTTTTTTACACTGCTATTATATATGTGTCCTCTTCGATCCATCCCTGTTGGAATGTGGCCGGAGGTTTTTCTTTTGTGTTTGCAATGCACTGTAGTTCACATTGGACTTACACTGAGAGCTTTCATCGTCTTGTATTAAGATTAAGAGGTTCAGGTGGACAGGCACCAGGTGATGTCTCTTTTGTTTGATTCATCACCTGGCCCTGCCCACTGTCATATTGCAACACTCTATATATTAATTTGTTGTCTGCCACCATGTTAACCAGCTATGAGTAAGCAATAGCCTTAGTGCGAAACGCGCCAGTTGTTAGCATCTTTCGCTGTGATGTAATTTGCTGTGTCCTAAATATTATTTGAATAAAGCATCGTTTTAGCATTGGAGTGCGGCTGTCCAGAGTTCTGTCATTATCCACATTATTTGAGATGCGCATACTAGGAGGAAGGTCCAACGCGTAAGCCACTGGGTTAATCCTGCGAAGGATATGGAAAGGCCCAATAAACCGAGGTGCAAACTTCAGTGAGGGAACAGGAAGTCGGAGGTTGCGAGATGACAGCCAGACTCTGTCCCCAACCTGGTAGGAAGGCGAAGGCAGGCATCTGCGGTCAGCATGGAGTCTGTACCGATCATTAAGCATGACGCAAAGCTTCCTGGACTTGTACCCAAGTGGAACGAAGACCACAGAGATGCTCCTCTAATGAAGGAATACTCTGCAGAACAAGCAAGTCAGGCAACATGGAAGGTTGGAAACCAGAATTCGCCATAAATGGAAACAATCGGGAGGCACAATTCAAGGCACTGTTGTGAGGAAACTCTGCCCTTGTTAATAGGTCTGACCAGTTGTTATGGCAGTCAGAAATATAGCAACACAGGAATTGCTCCAAGGACTGATTGGCTCAGTCTGCGGCCCCATTAGACTGCGGGTGATACGCAGAAGAGAAAGCAAGCTGGATTCCCAACTGTGCACAAAAGGCTCGCCAGAAGCGGGAGACAAACTGACTGCCCCTGTCCAAGACAATCACCTTGGGTAGCCCATGAAGGTGAAATCTCCCGAGCAAAAATGGAAGTCAGTTCTTTAGAGGTAGGCAACTTCTTAAGTGGAATACAATGACACATCTTTGAGAACCGGTCAACCACCATAACCACCATAAGGAGCTGGGCAACCACCCTGGGAGCTGGGCAACCCCACAATGAAATCCATTGACAGGTGGGTCCAGGGCCTCTCTCCATGGGGTATGGGTTGAAGGAGGCCCACTGGAAGGTGTCGTGAAGTTATACTCTGAGCACACACGGAACAGGCAGCTACGAAGGTAGTAACATCAGTCCGTAGACTAGGCCACCAGAATTGTTGGGAAATGGCCCAAATGAGTTGATTCATCCCAGGATGGCAAGCTACCTTGGGAGAATGGTAAGTCTGGAGCACGGCAGTGCAGAGACTCTCTGGGACAAAGCAGCGGTCACAAGGTTTCTCAGGAGGAGCATGGACCTGAGCAGCAAGAATTTTGTCACCCAAAGGAGAAGCAAGACTGGTGCGAACCGTAGCCAAGATACTATCTGGAGGAATCACAGGAACCGGAACCGACTCCAACTTGGAAGTGGAGGAAAATTGTCATGACAAGGCATCAGCCCTTACATTCTTAGTACCGGGTAAGAATGAGACAATGTAATTAAAACTCGACAAGAAAAGAGCCAATCGTACCCTTCTGGGAGAGAGGAGCATAGCCTCAGACAAGAATGTAAGATTCTTATGGTCAGTAAGAATAAGAACCGACACAGTGGTACCTTCAAGGAGATGTCGCCATTCTTTCAGGGCTAAAATGATCGCTAACAGCTCTCTGTCACCAATCTCATAATTGCACTCAGCAGGTGACAATTTCTTGAAAAAGTAGCCACACGGATGCATAGCGCTCTCAGAGTTAGGACGTTAAGACAAAAGGGCACCAACTCCAGTCTCAGAAGCATCAACTTCTAGGATAAAACGCAACGTAGGATCAGGATGTGCACACACGAGCAGAAACAAAGGCAGCCTTGAGAGTGTCAAAGGCCTTAATGGACTCTGGAGACCAACTCTGTGGGTTACCGTCCTTCTTGGTCATATCAGTCAGGGGCTTGACCAGAGGCGAGAAGTTACGAATACATTTCCGATAGTAGTTGGCAAATTCCAGGAAACGCTGCAAAGGACGTAAACCCACGGGTCGAGGCCACTGTAGGACTGCTGAAAGTTTCTCTGGGTCCATCGAAAAACCAGCAGTGGAAAAGAAATAGCCCAGGAATGTAACCTGTTCACGATGGAACTTGCACTTCTCCAGTTTATAATACAGATTGTTTTCTCTTAGCCCTTGTACACACGGTCGGACATTCCGACAACAAAATCCATCGGATTTTGTCCGACTGATTTTGTCTGAAACTTGTGTTGCATACACACGGTCGGACAAAGTTGTCGGAAAATCCGATCGTACATAACGTGACGACGTTATTTCATTACTACGGGACTACGTTCAGGCTAGTAGCCAATAGCTTTGGTCTAGGAATTTGAGCTGAGCATGCGTGGCACTTTGTCCGATCGGAATTCTCTACACACAATCGGACAAAGTCCGATCAAATCATGTTGTCGGAAAGTTTTATAGCCCAGCTCTAAAACTTTGTCCGTCGGATATTCCAATGGATACAGTCCGATGGAGCCCACACACAGTCGGATTATCCGACAACACGATCCGATCGGATGTTTTCCGTCGGAATGTCCAGCCGTGTGTACAAGGGCTTAGTTTCTGAAGCACACGACAGACATCTGTGTGGTGGCTCTCCAGGGACTTGGAAAATATGAGGAATGGATATCATTGAGATAAACCTCCACACATAACTGTACCAAATCTTGGAGGACATCGTTAATAAATTCCTGGAAAACTGCCGGGGCGTTACAAAGGCCAAAAGGCATTACCAGGTACTCATAATGGCCTGTTCTGGTATTAAATGCAGTTTTCCACTCGTTGCCCTCCTTAACGTGCATGAGATTTATGCCCCTCTCAAGAAAACCGTTGCTCCCTTGAGGCGATCAAATAACTCTGTAATCAATGGAATTGGGTAGGCATTCTTAATCGTAACACGATTGAGACCCCTATAATCTATACAAGGTCTCAGTTCACCACTCTTCTTCACTAAGAAGAAACCAGCACCAGTAGGAGACGAGAATTTGCAGATGAAACCTAGAGAAAGTGCATCTGCAACATACTCCTCCATGGCCTTATCCTCCAAGACTGACAAAGGGTAAACCCGGCCATGAGGAGGTATGGCACTAGGTTGAAGGTCAATTGCACAATCATAAGACCGTTGTGGAGGAAAACTACCGGCTCAACATTTGTCAAAGACATCGCTAAAATCCCGGACTCCTCCGGCAGGGAGGAGAGTGAAGTGGTGCACAGGACCTTGGATACCTTCAGGAAGCATGTCTCACTGCATTGTGGTGACCAGGAGAGAACCTCAGCACGGAGCCAATCAAAAGAGGCTGGATAACCAATATCCAGTGGAAACCGGGGTGAGGAAATAACTTGGAATTGGATTATCTCATGGTGAAGAGCCCCTACGGCCATGGACAATGGAACTGTCTCATGAGTCACATGGGCAGGCTGTAAAGGTCTTCCATCAAGAACCTCAACGGCAAGTGGAGTGTCACGCAGCTGCAGTGGAATTGAGTGCTGCGAAACAAATGCAGCATCAATGAACAGGCCTGCAGCCCCAGAGTAGATTAGAGCCTGTATCTCGATGGACGACTCAGCCCAAGAAAGGGTGACCGAAACCAGGGACTTATCCTTCTGGATAACTGGGGACGAAACAACGCCACCTAAGGTCTGTCTATGACAGGACCTCAAGGTTCGGGCGTTCCCTGAATGGGTAGGACAAGGCTTCAAAAAGTGACCTGCCTGGCCACAATAAAGGCACAATCTCTCCCTCCTCCTAAAGGCTCTCTCATCTGCAGAGAGACCCGTGAAGCCCAGGTGCATGGGTTCATCTTCACTGACCAACTCAGTACCAGGAGGCATGGGAGGTGGTGGGACTGCAAAGCTCGGACACAAACGTACAGGAGGCTTCCGCAGGCGCTCCTTAAAAGAGAGTCTTTCTCTGAGTCTGGAGTGAATGAGGATGGCAAACGAGATCAAGCTCTCCAGCTCAGTGGGTATATCTCGGGCTGCTATCTCATAAGTCAGAAGTCAGGGATCCAAATGGAGGAACAGCAAGCAGGATAAGGAGCCAGAAGGGATATCAGCTAGCCAGTCTTTAAATAGATACGCAGGAGATGCTTTCTTGTGATGTGACCAAGGTGAAGGCAGAGATGAAGTGAGCTGCACAACTTTAAAGAGGAAGTAAACCCTGATGAGTTTACTTCCTCTTTTTTTCCCTGCAAAGGTAAAGCATAATGGACTACTATGCATCGCATAGTAGCCCATTATGTGTCACTTACCTGACACAGGAGCCAGCGAAGTCGCGCTGTCCCCTGTAGTCCGCCGCATCCATCTTGCTGGTGGCGTCTCGCAGCTCCGCCGCTGTCATTCGGCGAAGCCGCGATGACGTCACTCCCGCGCATGTGCACGGGAGTCGACAAATGCGGCAGCTCCATTTTTGGAACTGCCGCGTTCAGTGCGCCTGCGCGCCGCTGTCTGCGGCGCATGCGCCGTAGACAGCGGTGCCCGTTTTCGGGCAAATATCTCCTAAACCATATAGGTTTAGGAGATATTGCTTGGACCTACAGGTAAGCCTTAATCTAGGCTTACCTGTAGGTCAAAGTGGTTTGTAAGGGTTTACAACCACTTTAAGTAGGCAGGTCAGACGAGCAGGATCAGGAACAGCTGGCTAACTGTGGAGAGAGATGAGAGCTGACAATTAGCCAACAGCTGAGCAGCCAGCCCAGAGAAGGAAGGGCTAAGCCAGCCCTGACAACCTCTTGCTTATGGTGAACCCCCAGCCTGCCCTGGAAGCACAGACTTCGCATTTCACCGCATCAGCCAGACACACCCTGCACACCCTGAGCAGCACGACTAGCCGTGGACACCTCCCACTGTGGCCACAACTTCTGATGCAGAAACAGTGGAGGCCCATGCACCCGTAGGACCCGGGGAGGGGCAAGGCAGCCCGGCTGGATAACGAGCCAACAACTTCCAAAATCCAGCAAAAAAGTCCACCAAAACTGATGCACCACCTGGGGTGATTCCAGCAGGTCCTGGAGGGACCCGCTAGTCCGTTAGCTCCTGAATACCATGCTACCCCACCACCCCCGAATGGCTTGCCCCTTGGGTCCCCAAACCAACCCCATCATGCTGAAAAACAGAAAAAGGTAAAGATTGGGACTTAGCAGGCTGCTCCCACATTGAACCGCGATCAGCCGCACATCCAGATCCCAGCTGGATCTGCAAGGCAGGGGGGGCAGAGCCTCTAGCCCGGGTAGTCAGCCAATGTCCTCTGGAAAGAGAAGGCTGTAGTGGCACTGGAGAAACAGCAGAGCCCTCCTGCTCCTTGTAGCTGAACTTTTTCCCAGCAAAGCTACCCTCCTAGTCCCGGAGGGAGCTGACAGCTCCGAATCCACAGAACGGGCGCGCAAAGGGGGGGTGACTTGACCCCTCTTCCGATGGCAGAAGGCCTCCAAGTCAGTAGAAGGGCCAGGGCTAACTGTAATACTGACATATAATCACATGGATTGAACGTGGACTTGTGTCTTTTTTCGACCTCACCTACTATGTAACTATGTTACACTCTTGCCACTGCCCGCAGCCAAACTCCTCCCATGCCGGGCAGGCCCCCCCGCTCGGTACCTTAACAGGAGGGCCAGCCGTGAGCTACGGTAGCTGTGCAGAGGCGGAGAAGGAAGGGTGAGAGCTGCGTAACCTCTCCATCGGGTCCCGTCTTTGAAGAGGATTCCTCTCAGGCTTGCCGCCAGTGCCAGAAGCAGGCGACCCAGTAACAGGCACGAAGGGTCCCTCAAAAAGGGTCTCCTAGGTTGATGCTGGACCTGGGGGTTATGCGATGGGCTTAAGCACTCAGGAGGGCGAACCTTCCTAGCATGTTTTTGAGCAGGTGGGGAAGCAGCAGGGGAAGAACCCCCAAGCAATCCACTTGTATTCTAGACAGCTGCTGCTGCAGCCAATGCAGACACCGAGCCACCGCTGTGACCTTGACCCAGTTTAACAAGGCCTCCAACTCACTCATGTCCATGTCTCCTTCAAGACCCCAGCAAAAGGAACAAGTTCTTCCATGTGCCCACTCTGAAGTTTCTAATCTGCCTGAAAATCCCAGAATGCCTAGACTGCCTGTCTGCCACACATCCCCTACAGCAGCAACACACCCCTTTGGCATGTTGCCTTCAGTCAGGCAAGTCTACACGGCCCCTCTTGCCTGACTGACCTAGATGACCCTTCCCTGACCCAGTTCCTTCCCTAGTCATGCAAACCCTTCGGCCATTTTCTTCTCTGGGTCTCGCTTTCCCTGTACATAATCCCCCCGCCTCAACGTGGAGGTGTCTGAGGCAATGTGGGGCAACCTACAATGTACGCTAGACGGCGTCCACATTCTGGTGTTGTTTTCCTGGTCTGTGTTCACCTACAAAATTTGACCTCTTACAATGCCATTAATCACCTGGTAACTCTGGAATTCATGTTTATTTCATCTCACCCAGGTCAATGGGGCATTGTCTGACACCAGGTGAAACTTCCTACTGAGGAGAATATAGCATAGTGAGTCCAGAGCCCACTTTATGGCCAGGCACACCCACTCAACTACATCGTAATTTCTCTCAGCGGCTGTCAATTTTCTACTCAGAAAACCGATGGGGTGTTCCTCTCCATTGACCTCTTGGGACAGAGTGGCTCCTAAGCCTTCACTGGAGGCATCTGTTTTAACAACAAATTCTCTTGAGAAGTCCAGAGTGACTAGCACTGGATACTGACACAAGGCTGTTTTAAGCTCCTGGAAAGCCTTCTCAGCCTTGTCATTCAGTTTCACCATAACTGACTTTCTACCCTTTGTAGGGTCAGTGAGAGGTAAAGCAATAGTGTCAAAGTTGGGTACAAACCTATGGGAGTATCCCACAATGCCCAAAAAGGCTACCTACAATTTACCTCAGGTACTTGGTCTCTTTTATAGCTATAGCCCACTTTCCTAGGTTCACAGTAAATCCTTTATTCTTTAGAGAGTCTAATGCCACGTACACACGATCAGACTATCCGGCGGACCAGAGTCCGTCGGACAATCCGCCCGTGTGTGGGCTCCGGCTGACTTTTTTTCCCCAAATGTCCAGCGGACTTAGAAAGTAGTTTTGACTCAAAAATTGTCCGCCGGACTGCGAGTCCGGTGGACAATCCAGCCGTCTGTGTGCTAGTCCGCCGGACTTTTGAAATGAACGGACTTTCCCACACACGGAGGAAAGTCCGTTCATTTTGAACGGGGCTCCAGGTAGCCGGGACTAGCGAAGGAAGTCAATGTCGTCACCTTTGGCGGCGAGATTGACACGCCGCTGGCCCCGTCACCTGGTATGGACTTAAAGGGGAAGCCCTACGCTGAAAAAACGGCGTGGGGGTCCCCCCCATGGTCCATCATATAAGACCCTTATCTGAGCACGCAACCAGGCCAGTCAGGAAAGGGGGTGGGGACGAGCAAGCGCCCCCCCCCCCTGAGCCGTACCAGGCCATGTGCCCTCAACATGGGGGGGGTGCTTTGGGGAAGGGCGGGCTCTGTGGGCCCCCCACCCCAAAGCACCTTGTCACCATGTTGATGAGGACAAGGGCCTCTTCCCGACAACCCTGACCGTTGGTTGTCGGGGTCTACAGGCGAGGGGCTTATCGGAATCCAGGAGCCCCCTTTAATAAGGGGGCCCCCAGATACCAGCCCCCCACCCTATTTGAATGAGTATGGGGTACAATGAACCCCTACCCATTCACCTGGTGAAAAAAAAATGTAAATAAAACACAACTCAAGGTTTTAAAATTACTCATTGCACAGCTCCGGGGGTCTTCTTCCGTCTTGGGGGGTCTTCTCGCCAGACTCCTCCGCTATCTTCTGCTCTTTTGCTAGCTCTTTTACTAGCGGAGGAGCCCGGCTTTCTTCTTCATCGCCGCCTGGGGGTCTTGTCCCCCTCTTCGGTTCTTCTTGCCGGGCCTCCGCTCCTTCTTCCAGCTCTTTTACTAGTGGTGGCCCGGTCTTCTGTCGTCGTCACCATCGCTGCGGCCGCCTCTTTTCTTCTTCTCTTCTTCCTCTTCTTCCTTGAGATGTTGACTTGACGCTGTCTCTGGCCGTAATGACAGGGACGCGTTGTGCGGAGACTTATATAGGGACAATGGGCGGGGTCACCGGGCCATCCTCTGAGACTGTGGCATCATAAGGGGTGGGGACATCACCCGGTGACCCCGCCCATTGTCCCTATATAAGTCGCCGCACAACAGCAAGAAGACCCCCCAAGACAGAAGAAGACCCCCGGAGCTATGAAATAAATTATTTAAAACCTTGTGTTGTGTTTTATTTACATTTATTTCACCAGGTGAATGGGTAGGGGTACATTGTACCCCATACTCATTCACAGTGTGGGGGCCGGTATCTGGAGGCCCCCTTATTAAATCGAAGAGGGGGACAAGACCCCCTGAAGTTGGGAGAAGAGGCGGCGGCGACAGAAGACCGGGCCACCGCTAGTAAAATAGCTATAGGAAGAAAGCAGAGGCCCAGCATGAAGAACCGAAGAGGGGGACAAGACCCCCGAAGTCGGAAGAAGACCCCGGACGGCGACGAAGAAGAAAGCCGGGCTCCTCTGCTAGTAAAAGAGCTAGCAAAAGAGCAGAAGATAGTGGAGGAGTCCGGCGAGAAGACCCCCAAAATGGAAGAAGACCCCCGGAGCTGTGCAATAAGTTATTTAAAACCTTGTGTTGTGTTTTATTTACATTTTTTTTCACCAGGTGAATGGGCAGGGGTACATTGTACCCCATACTCATTCACATAGGGTGGGGGGCCGGTATCTGGGAGCCCCCTTATTAAAGGGGGCTCCTGGATTCCGATAAGCCCCCTGCCCGCAGACCCCCGACAACCAACGGCCAGGGTTGTCGGGAAGAGGCCCTTGTCCTCATCAACATGGGAACAAGGTGCTTTGAGGTGGGGGGTGCGCAGGGCCCACCCCCTTTCCTGACCGGCCGGGTTGCGTGCTCGGATAAGGGTCTTATATGGACCTTGGGGGGGACCCCCACGCCGTTTTTTCGGGGTAGGGCTTCCCCTTTAAGTCCATACCAGGTGATGGGGCCAGCGACGTGTCAATCTCGCCCGCCGAAAGCGGCGACATTGACTTCCTTAGCTAGTCCCGACTACCAGGAGCTGCGTTCAAAATGAACGGACTTTCCTCCGTGTGTGAGCAAGTCTGTTCATTTCAAAGTACGGACTCCCGCCATAGTCCGGTGGACCTAGTCCGTTGGAAAAGTCCTGTTGTGTGTGGGCAGGTCCGCTCGTTCTGAAAGACCGTGGACTTTCCGGCAGTTTGTCCGCCAGACTAAGTCCGCCGGATAGTCTGATCGTGTGTATGCAGCAGGGCAGGACTTAGGGTGGTGGGGGCCCCCGGGCTTGATCCACTTTCGGGCCCTACCTTGTGTACATTACCGCATTTATCTGCGTATAACACGCACCCCAAGTTTGGGAGGGAATTTTAAGGAAAGAAACTTTTAGGAGGGAAGTTTAAGGAAAAAACTTACATTTAAATGCCCATCAATGCAGCCTTATCAATGTTCATCTGCAGCCTTGTCCAGTGTCATTTGCAGCCTTGTCATTGCAGTCTTGAAGTTTAAAAATGGCGCAGCCAAGATACAGAGTCCTGTGTATCTCAACGGCTCTCGGGTCCTCTCGGCGGCTCTCGGGTTCTCTTGCAGTCCTGAGCGGAGCCGAGAGTAGCCGAGTGTACTCGGCTCGGCTGACAGTCACGCCCAGTCCCTGTGTTATGTCCATCATAGGGCGGGACTGGGCATGACTGTGAGTGGAGCTGAGCTGAGTACACTCGGCTATGTATCTCGGCAGGGTACGCAGGGCCCCCTATTGGGTGGGGCCCATGGGCTTGAGCCCAGTCAAGCCCAATGGTAAGTCCAGCCCTGGTATGCAGCATAAGACCGCCTGCACTCAGGAAAGATGGGATTACTAGTCAGTACTAAAGATGACAATGTCGTCGAAATACACTGAAGTGCATTTCCAATATGGGTGTATGGTTTTATCCATAGCTCTCTGGAAAGTAGCTGGAGCGGAATGCAAAAAAAATGCATTCTTATATACTGGAAATGGCGATCTGGGGTAGAAAAGGCAGACTTTTCTTGAGCTATTTTAATTAAAAGGTATTTGCCAGTAGCCTTTGGTGAGGTCTAAGGTGGTAATGCATCAGGCTGGCCCCAAACTCTATTAGTTCAATTACTCAGGGTATTTGGTATGCATCGAACTTCGATACGATATTGGGTTTTCTGAAATCAATACAAAACCTAACAGTCCTGTTGGGCTTTGGTACCAACACAATAGGGCTTGACCACTCGCTCTGAGATTCCTCAACGATATCAATTTTGAGCATTTTCTAGACTTCCACTGGCTGCTTTCCTATGTGCCTCTGGGATTTGATAGGGTTTCACTCAAATCTTCACACTAGGTTCCGTGACAATATCATGTTCAATAAACTTGGTAAGACCTGGCAGTCCTGAGAACTTCCCTCTATTCCTCTGTAAGAACTCCAGACCATCAATGCTCCAGACCAAGTTTTCCCCTACCCGGGGCTTAGATCAGAACTAACCTCAGCCAGGGCAACTTCCTTCACACAGGCCTTACAAGGTTTTAGGAGATTTGCATGGTATAGCCAATAGGGCTTCCTCTTCCCAGGTTGGTGCATCTTCTAGTTCACCTCCCCAACCTTTTTTACCACCACAAAGGGCCCCTGCCACCTGGCCAAGGACTTACTTTTTACTGTAGGTATAAGCACAGACACCCGATCCCCATCCTGGAACTGTCTAAGCCCTTGTACACACGTCGGAGATTCCGACAACCAAATCCGAGTTATTCCGACGGATTAATTCCGGACGAGGTCCGGAAGTGATGTTGCATACACACGGTCTTGCTGTTTATCGGTGCCTTCTGTTGTCCGTTCTGACCAGCCGACCGTTTTCAAACCATGTTTCGTCTACATACTCATCGTAGAGTTTGTGCTGTGCAGGGGCTTCGTGTTGGGGTTCTTACTTTGACACAAGCCCGGTCCATGAACAGGGAGGGGAGGCGTTTTTAATTTCTGCCTGTCCAGAGCCCGAAGAGTGGTGAACACTTTTGGAATACTGGACAGCCGGTTCCGCCTTTTTTTAGCGCCTATCCACATGGCGGAATACAAAATCAATCACATTGTGCTGGCGTGCTGTGTTCTTCACAATTTCCTAAAAAGACATTCTGCAAAATATGCGGTCTCAGTTGGCCAAGAAGCAGACTTGCTGGAAAAGGAGAACCTCACGGGCCTTGAAGCTGCTCGTCCTGGCTTGCCCCCCCAAAGCGCCCGTGAGGTTAGAACCCAATACATGGACTACTTTGTGGGTAGGGGGGCCATTGATATGCCAGACAATGTCTGAGCGGCATTTTAGGAATAGATTTTTCTTTGAAACTCCAATATTTGTTTTAATTTACTGCTTGGCTTGGTTTTAGGTGTCTCCTAGGTAAATTTATGTTTTTTCTTGTTGTGCCTTTTCCAACAACAGTGCAAACCCAAGTTCTGAGCAAGATGAGGGGACAGTCTCTTCTTCAGATAATCTTATTATGTTGTGGGTCTGCTACACACACACCTTGTTTTTGTATGTAGTGCATTACTGACCAAAATCTTGCTCATTTTCAGCACCATGGCAGGAAAATGGCATGATTGTGAAAATTAACACATCACTGTGGGTGTTATTTACTAAAGGCACATCCACTATGCACTGCAAAAGTACACCTGAAACTGCACTTGGAGTGCAAAGTGGAGTTACCTTTAGTAAATAACACCCATTGCCACCGAAAACAACAATTTTACTCCAAATACATCTTTTGCGCAATGAAAAAGGAAGCCACACATTGTTGATAATTTAACTTTTTAATCAAAGCACATTCATATGTGCGTTTAGAAAAGGGTTTTTACAACAAACCAACAAATTGGGTGTATCAAAAACATTCTTTCAGGTAATTTTTTTTTTACTTTGTGTTTTTGTGTAAACAGGCATGTATCAAAGTGTAACATACAGAACACAGGAACTTACAAAGTTCAACTTTGAAAAGTGAAGACAATATCAGACATGAGTGTCAGGCTAGGCGCAGATAACAAGTAACAGTTCAGGTGTGCTGATTATACAAAGAGTTCAAAGCACATACCATGAGCAGGTCTAGGCAGAGCAGGTCAGCTGGGACTTGTAGTACACCGCTGCAGACGAAGGTAGATGATTGCTGGACCTTGTAGTTCACTGCTGTAGATGAGGATAGATGATTGCTGGACCTTGTAGTTCACCGCTGCAGATGAGGGTACTAGTAGAATCAGGCAAAGAGTAGTCTAGGCAAGCTGGGTCATACACAGGCAGATCAGAATCCAAACGGTACAGAATCAGAAGCAAGTAAGAAGGGTCAAACAAGCCGGGTCAAACACGAAAGTCACAGAGCAAATATCAGCTGGAACAAACACGAGTGAACTCTAACACGAGCACTGACTGAATGCTGATACAGGTGATTTAAACGTGAGCTGGCCAATCACTGTTGTTTCCCAGACACAGGCTGTGTCAGGTGAGTTGTGCTGGGTCCTAAAGGGATTCTAGTACTGACAGTACCCCCCCTTTCTCGAGGGGTTGCTCCTGCACCCCCAGGCTTACTTGGATAACGGAGATGGAACTTCTTCTTAAGTCGATCAGCATGAAGATCACGAGCTGGTACCCAAGATCGATCCTCTGGGCCAAACCCTTTCCAATGAACAAGATATTGTAAGGAATTGCGCACTCGTCTGGAATCAAGAATAAATGCCACTTCATATTCTTGACTGTCCAACACATCCACAGGTTCTGGTTCATTTACTAGGAGTCTGGAATGAACAGGTTTCAACAATGAAACATGAAAGACATTTGGAATGCGCATGGATGGGGGCAGTTTTAATCTGTTGGACACAGGATTAACAATCTCTGAGATTTCATAAGGCCCGATGAATTTTGGGCCAAGCTTTTTAGATGGAACATGCAGGGACAGATTCCGAGATGATAACCACACTTTATCACCAACTTTATATTCTGGTGCCTTTAAGCGCTTCTTGTCAGCAGTTTTCTTAAAAGCCTGCACAGAGCGGGAAATAGCATGATTTACATCGGACCAGGTTTTGGAGAAATGTTCAATCGTGGTGTTGGCATCTGGAACATCAGAGGGCGGAAGATCAAAGGAGCACACACGAGGATGCAACCCGTAAACACAAAAGAAAGGAGAGGTCCCTGTAGATGTGCTGGCACAATTATTAAAGGCAAACTCTGCCCATGGAAGGATGTTGACCCACTCCACCTCATCTTTGGCCATCAGACAACGTACCATCTTCTCTAGAGTCTGATTAGTCCTTTCTGTTTGGCCATTAGTCTCAGGATGATATGCTGAAGAATATGATAATTTAATCCCCAGCTGAGAGCAAAGGGCCTTCCAAAACTGGGCTATAAACTGAGAGCCACGGTCAGAGACAATGTTAACTGGTGCCCCATGGAGCCTGAAAATGTGCTTAATGAATAAAGATGCCAGTTCTTTAGCAGATGGAAGCTTCGGAAGCGGAACAAAGTGGGCCATCTTACTGAACCTGTCTACCACCACCCAGATCGTGGAACATCCCTGGGACAGAGGCAAGTCTGTGATAAAGTCCATAGATAAATGGGTCCAGGGACAGGTAGGTATTGGTAGAGGACGAAGGAGACCGGGGGGCATAGAGGTACTGCTCTTGCTTCTGGCGCAAACTTCACAGGCCTGGACAAAGGCTAACACATCCTGCCTAAGCGATAGCCACCAGAGGTTGCGAGAGACAATCTCAAAAGTTTGTCTAAACCCTGGATGTGCTGCAGGTTTTGATGCATGTACTTGTTGCAATACCTGCAAACGAAGAGCCATGGGCACAAAGAGCATACCAGAGGGAGTGGAGGGAGGGGCTTCAGCCTGTGCTGGTAACAAGGCCTCAGAGATGTCAGTCTGGGTAAAAGCCAAAATCCTATCCTCAGAGATAATGGGTTGAGGAGGAAGCAGAGGAGGAGACTCTGATAAAAAGCTGCGAGACAAGGCATCGGCCTTAATGTTTTTTGGACCTGGTAAATAAGAAATTGTAAAGTCAAATCTGGAGAAGAACAATGACCACCTGGCTTGACGCGAGTTCAGTCTTTTAGCAGAACGGATATATTCAAGGTTTTTGTGGTCAGTCAGAACTATGAATGGATAGCGAGCTCCCTCCAGCCAATGTCTCCACTCCTCTAAAGCTAGCTTTATGGCTAAAAGTTCTCTGTTGCCTATATCGTAATTGCGCTCTGCTGGGGAATATTTATGGGACAAGAAGGCACAAGGGTGGATGGCAGCGCTTACAGGATCTTTTTGTGACAAAAGCGCCCCCACTCCTACTTCAGATGCATCTACCGCTACAATAAAAGGTAGCTCAGGAACAGGATGGCGTAGAATTGGTGCAGAGGTAAAGGCTTTCTTTAACTGGGTGAAGGCTGCCTGGGCTTCAGTAGTCCATTTAAATGTACTAGGAGTCTTCCTGGTGAGAGAGGTGATGGGATGTGCAATGGTGGCAAAGTTCTTAATGAATTTTTGATAGAAATTTGCAAAGCCCAGGAAGCGTTGAACTGCCTTCAGGTCTGAAGGTGGTGCCCAGTCTAAAATGGCTTGAACCTTGGCTGGGTCCATGGTGAGGCCTGTGTCAGAAATTAGGTAACCCAGGAAAGGTACTTGTTTAACATGGAAAAGACATTTTTCAGGCTTTACAAAAAGGGAGTGAGTCTTTAGTCGGGCTAATACCGAGCAGACATGCTTCTGATGTGTTTCAAGATTGGGAGAGTAAATCAAAATATCGTCTAAATAAACAAGCATGAAGCGACCCATCATGTCACGGAAAATGTCATTCATGAAGTTCTGAAAGACGGCTGGTGCATTCCTGAGGCCGAAGGGCATGACAAGACATTCGTAATGACCATCCTTGGTGTTAAAGGCCGTCTTCCATTCATCGCCTGCACGGATTCGCACCAGATTATAGGCTCCCCTTAAATCCAGTTTGGAGAAGATTTTGGCTCCCTGGATTTGAGAGAACAACTCTGTGATGAGAGGGAGAGGATACCGATTGGGAACGGTTATTTTATTTAGACCTCTGTAATCAACACAAAGTCGCAGTCCTCCATCCTTCTTCGGGACAAAGAAGCATCCTGCTCCTGCGGGAGAAGTGGAGGGACGGATGAAACCCTTAGCTAGGTTTTCCTGGATGTATTCTTGCAAAGCAAGATTCTCTGGTTCAGACAGTGGAAAGACTCTCCCTCGAGGAGGTGTAGTGTCAGGCAAGAGGCCAATGGGACAATCATAACTGCGATGAGGAGGTAAAGTGTCAGCAATTCCTTTAGAAAACACATCCCGAAAGTCCTTATAACAAAGTGGAATCTGTTCTATTCCCACTTGACAGGTATCAAGTCGAACAAGGTGTTGGATGCAGCTCTTTTTACACTGATTGGACCAAGCCAGAATATCTCCTGTAGGCCAGTCAATTACAGGATTGTGCTTCTGAAGCCAAGAAAGGCCTAGGATCAAAGGAGTGGATGGAGAGTCAATGACAAGACAAGAAATCTTCTCCCAATGCAAAGCCCCTAATTGTAACTGGAAAGGGTTGGTGGATTCGAGCACTAGGTCTTGTGAGAGAGGCCGATTATCTACGGAGATCAGGCGGACTGGACAATCTAGAGCATGAGTTTCCAGGGACAAAGAGGTGATCAGGGTTTTATCAATAAAATTCTCGGCTGCTCCAGAATCCACCAAGGCCAGCAGTTCATGAGCCCCTGTCCCAAAGTGAATGACAGCGGGTAAAAGTATACGATTGTCCCCCTGGGGAGATGAGAATAGACCTAAGGTGACCTCCCCGCAATCACCTAGGTCATAGCGTTTCCCGGACGTGTAGGGCACGAACGGAGCATATGACCCTTGAGGCCACAGTATAAGCAGAGTCCCATATTACGCCTGCGTTTGTGTTCCTGGGCAGATAACCGGGTGGAGCCTAACTGCATAGGTTCTTCCTCAGATTTGGCACTGGAGGTGGAATAATCAGGTGGTAAGGAAGGTATACAGTTTGCCACAGCCATTGTTTGTTCTCGTCTTCTCTCTCGCTGGCGGCGGTCAATTCTAATAGCTAGACACATAGCCTCCTCCAGTGAGGCTGGGTAGGAGAAGTTGACCAGAGCGTCTTTAATAGCATCTGAAAGGCCAATTCTAAACTGGCTGCGGAGAGCTGCATCATTCCAGCCAGATTCCGGGGCCCACCTGCGAAACTCTGAGCAATACATTTCAGCTGTGGTAGTTCCTTGTTTTAAGTTACGCAGGGTCGATTCTGCAGTAGCAGCACGATCTGGATCATCATATAGCAACCCAAGGGCTTCAAAGAAGGCATCTACTGTTAGTAAGGCTGGATGGTTAGGTTCCAGGTTAAAGGCCCAAGCCTGGGGGTCACCCTGTAGTAGAGAGATAATGATTTGAACCCTCTGAGTTTCAGGGCCAGACGAGGATGGCCTCAACTTGAAATATAATTTGCAGCTGTTTTTAAAGTTGCAAAACGCTTTACGGTCACCAGAAAACCGGTCGGGCAAAGGAATTTTTGGTTCAGATGGAGTTTTAGTAATGGTGGTAGTAGAAGGAGATTGCACCTTGGTGAGCTCTGTGGCCATTTCCTGAACTTGATGTGATAAACGGCAAAGTTCTTGTGTAAACAACTGAGCCTGTTCAGGATTCATGATAGGTTTCCCTTTATGTATTGGCTCGTGTTAATGTCAGGCTAGGCGCAGATAACAAGTAACAGTTCAGGTGTGCTGATTATACAAAGAGTTCAAAGCACATACCATGAGCAGGTCTAGGCAGAGCAGGTCAGCTGGGACTTGTAGTACACCGCTGCAGACGAAGGTAGATGATTGCTGGACCTTGTAGTTCACTGCTGTAGATGAGGATAGATGATTGCTGGACCTTGTAGTTCACCGCTGCAGATGAGGGTACTAGTAGAATCAGGCAAAGCGTAGTCTAGGCAAGCTGGGTCATACACAGGCAGATCAGAATCCAAAAGGTACAGAATCAGAAGCAAGTAAGAAGGGTCAAACAAGCCGGGTCAAACACGAAAGTCACAGAGCAAATATCAGCTGGAACAAACACGAGTGAACTCTAACACGAGCACTGACTGAATGCTGATACAAGTGATTTAAACGTGAGCTGGCCAATCACTGTTGTTTCCCAGACACAGGCTGTGTCAGGTGAGTTGTGCTGGGTCCTAAAGGCATTCTAGTACTGACAATGAGTATGTACAAACTGGACTGATATTGCCTTCATCACATGGGGTGTCACCCCTGGAAAATCCAAATTTGGAAGATGCACAGAGTGTGTCAACATGTGCCATCTCCCATCATGGGGGATCAATGTACATGTTTTGGGGCTCCAACCCCTTCATCTCAGCCACTTTTCACAAAACACGTGCATTGATCCCCCATGATGGGAGATAGCGCACGTTGACACACTCTGTGCATCTTCCAAATTTGGATTTTTTAAAAATACAAAAGTTGTGGTTTAAAAGCCAAAAAATAAAACCCTAGCTAGTTTGGGCTGTTTCACACTCCCCCCAAAACATCAATGATGTTCTTCATTGTATTCTTAACATCATTGATGTTTTGCTGTATATTTTCTAAATCCCGATGGCACCCCATTATCTCCCCAATCAGGATCTGGGCACTTTTACTGGTAAAATGGGATTCTTCTTCCACATCACCTACAAAACAAAGCAAAAAAACACACCATGTATTATAAATATGGTGACATACATTGATGAGCTTACCGGAAGCTGTGTTCTCCGACACTCACCTGTTGTGGTGACAATTTGTCCAACTTCAACGATCTCTCCTTCCTCCTCCTCCTCCTCCTGCTCCTCTGCTTCTGGTTTTGGAATTTTGCCTTCTTTGGGAGGGGTGGGGTCCCTGGTGTCCTCATACTTGCAGAGTCTTCTCTCCCCTATGAGAATGTAAAAAAAGAATAATTAGCACACAGAGGGCAGAAATAGGAATATGAAACATTGCTTGGAAGTGTTGTACAATTGTGTTTTTTGTCCGAGTTCAAAGGTGAGAACATTATTGTGGACACTTTGTTAAGCTGGAATACTTACCTGCCGAACGATGTTTCTTACGAACGAAAGAAACCATGAACTTGAAAGTGGCCATTTTAAAATGCACAACATGAAGTCAAAGCACATGGAGCATGTATGCAAGCAAGAATAATCATATGAACACATGACAACTACTTACTTTTTTCAAGAACACGCTTGATCCTTATGTACTGATCGTGCTCCCTCAGTTTCAGGTCTGACCAGCGTTTTCTCAGTTGATCCATGGATCGGCGTACCCCAAAATTCTTCTGAAGACTCTTCACAACTTTATTCATGATCTTAGCCTTTCTGATATTTGGGTTTGGGTAATGTCCATACTTCCCATCATAGTCGGTCCTGTTCAATATGTCCACCATCTCCAACATCTCTACAAAAGACATATTTGAGGCCTTAAATCTTCTCTTCCTGGATCGGGACATTTCAGGCTCTGGGCTTTCCTCACCCTCCTCCTCGTTAATGGAACTCTGATTGCGCACCTGCGTTCTCTCCGCCATGTGCTCTCCCCACTGCGCCGAAAGCAAAGGGGCGGGGAATAGTCTAGAAAGAACGTCAGGGGCGGGTGGAGTTTCACGCATGCGCACTGTATATAAAACGCAACACGCGTGTGTCGTCCGTACAATCTTTGAACAGAGGGAGAAGCTGACGCGACGATCGTGCAAACGAAGGTAACATTTTGAACTTGGTACATCACTAGGCTATACTGCTTCTAGATTGAGGCCTGCATTAGTGGAGTTTAGCCTGACATTAGGGTTTGTCTTGTGTTGTGTCTTGCAGACATTATGGACGGTTTCAATGATCATAGCTTCCTCCCTCTGTTCATCGATAAATACAGGGAGATGCCCTGCCTGTGGCAAGCGACGCACCCTCATTATAGTAACAGACAAAAGAGGCAGGCAGCAATGGAGAAACTGGTTGAGTTTGTGTGGTCAAAATATAAATACAGAAAAAATCAGCGCAGTACAACCCCTTTACGAAAAGCTGCTGAACACCAAGGATCAATTACCAAATCCCAAAATACAATATATCAAACAGATGGTACAGCGCTCTAACTAAAATAAAATGATTACTAACATATTAAAATTAATAAAAAGTCCAAAGATAGCTTTTGAGTCAAAAAGTCCACGTGAGGAATCTTCAGTGGTATACAGTCAGTTCATGCATAAAGTGACTTAGTGCCAAGGGGGGGACCACCACCAATGGTAAAATTGGCTGCTCACCTCATCGTATGGACCCTTTAAATTACAGAGGGTCGTATGCACTTAAATATCAACTCGTCCAATCGCTGTACTCCTCTCCGACAATATCCGACCGACTCACAAACGAAAACACAGCTTTCTCCCATTCAGAGTCAAATGAACTGACACGTTCGTGGAATACCCACGCTGGATCGGTATATAGCAGTATTCACAATTCCTCAGACCATGTGGATAGAAAGACAGGCCATAGTGCTCTCCATAGAAAAACGTTTTAATGAAGAATATACATAAAAAACACACTTACAATAACGAAGCTTCATACGATCTTTAAAATGATCAATGACCGCGGGTGACGTCACGTGATCTCCGTCCGTACGTTACGTCCCTATGGGCGGGACTTCATCAGTGGACACGGAAACCTTTTTTTGTGTGGTCCCCAAGGCAGACATCCACTATTTAAAAGTGAAAATCGGTGGCCTGAGGAGTACATATCTGAAGGAGAGGAAGAAGGTGCTGCAGTCCATGCAATCTGGTGCTTCAGCAGATGACGTTTATGTCCCCAGGCTGTGGTATTATAACAGGATGCAGTTTCTATCAGACCAGGCTGAGGCCAGAGAATCACTCTCTACTCTTCCTTCCATGCATCCTATGCTACATTCCACACCTGCTGAGTCTTCCGACGCCCAACCTGGGACTTCCACTCAGGAAGAACTGGGGGAGCCCAGCTTGAGCCAGGTATAGTATTGTTGTACATATTTTGGGAGTAAAAATGAATGATGTTAACTTGATTTTTGCTCACTAATTGCTGATTTTAGAAAGTGTTTCACATATCAATAGACAGTAGTGGCCAAAACCTTTGGGACAAGAAATAAAAATGCTGGGCTCAGAATGATAGTCTTTTCTATTGGTTAACAATTTGCAACAGTCTTGATGTGAAAATTGTGTGTGTGTTTGATGAACCAAAAACTAAAACTATGTCCCTTTTTCATACACAGGAAGACATCAGCCAGGAGGAGGGTGTGGAATGCAATAGCCAGGAGGTGGCTGTGGAAAGTGGCAGCCAGGAGGAGGCAGGGGTAAGCGGCAGCCATGCGTTGGGTGGGCAAAGGAGCCTGACAGAATGCCAGGTACCTCCCCTCTGCCTTCCTCGCAAAAGGGCGAGAAATTGGGGGAATGTGGAGGAGTCGGCTCTGAGGCTGATCGGGGAGGCTTCAGCAGCCCTCCAAGCCAAACCCACCTATCAAGAAGCCTTTGCCGCCTTGGCTGTGTGCAAACTGGAGAAAGTGGAGGAGGGGCAACAGCTCTTGTGTGAGGAGATAATTATACACACCCTCAACAAGGGTCTGTTGGGCCAAATGACACAAACAACACACTTGTGTGATATGGCCCATGCCCCCCCTCCTCCTCCTCCTTCTGCCACACCTCCAGCACCACAGCCACAGCCTGGAAGGAAGTGTAGAAGAAAGACCAGAGTGTGATGACCTGGGTTCAGTCTGGTCTGACAGAAGATGCAGCCTCTTGCCACCACAGCCTGGGAACATAGATGTCATCTGCTGCTGTTCCGGGTTTCTTGGACTTCAGGACCAGACTTCTCTCCCTCAGATATGTACTCCTCAGGCCACCAAGTTTTGCGTTTAAATAGTTGATGTGTGCCCTGGGGGCCAAAGGCTTCGCTAATCTCCCCAGTTTCTCCATCGCTGCCTCCCTCTTTATCTGTTACTGACACCTAAATAAAGGTTTTTTTTGTTTGAAGAAATACTTGTGTATGTGTTTTACTTCAAAAAGGACAGTTTATTTGTGAGCAGGCAGGTACATTTCAAAAATACAAAGTGAAATGAATAACAAGGGGTACAAACACTAAACAACCTCCTGTAGATTAAAAAAGAAAAAGAAAATATAAAAAAGATAATAATGTTGTTGTGGTAAGTTTACACACAAAACACACCCCAAAAAATGGAGATGTTTATGAAAAACAAACACAAAATTCACCCAAAAAACAATAATCAAAAAATTTTATTGTGTAGATGTGACAAATTCAAAAATTGTATTGCTGAAATAAGTAAAAAAAGAGTCAGGAAATACGTTTGGGAGAAGTGTGTGTGACTATGAGCATCAAAAGAAGTTCTTTCTTGCAGCATTGTAAAGAACAAGAGAATGTGCTTCATGAAAGAATTTTTAACATTGCAACATGACGAATGTGCTATATCGATTACAAGCAGTAGTTTTACCTGAGCGAGCGCTTCCGTGTCCGAATTGGATTGTGAGCATGCATGGCACCTTGTCCGTCGGAGTAGGCTACACATGATCGGAGTATGTCCGATCGGAGCATTTTGTCGGAAAATTTTACCGGCAAGTTGGAAAAGTTGGTCCGTCGGATATTCAGACGGAAACAGTCCGATGCAGACCACACACAGTCGGAATATCAGACAAAACGCTCCGATCGGAAACATTCCTTTGGAATCTCCGATCGTGTGTACAAGGGCTAAGTTTGGCAGACTGGTTGTTCTTTGTGCCTCCTGCACTTTGTGTTCCTTGAACAGAGGCATCATCTTAGCAATCCTCTCTCTCATCTGAGTTATATGCTCTACAACTGTCTTATGAGGAGAGGACTCACTTTCCACGTTTCCTTTACCAAGTCAAGCAGTCCCCATGGTTTTTGCCCATACACCAATTCAAACAGGGAAAATCCTGTGGATGCCTAAGGCACTTTGCTAATAGCAAACATCACTGCTGGGAGTAAACAGTCCCAGTCTTTACTATCTTGTTGCACAAGCCTTTTAACTCGAGTTTTACTGAACTGCTCTACCAGTCCATCGGTCTATGGATGATGGACAGACGTGCACAGCGGTTTGATTTGGAACAACTTGCACAGATCTACCAAGACATAAATAAGGTGCCCTGGTCTGTAAAGATCTCATTTGGAAATCCTGTCCTAGAAAACATATTTAAAAATTCCCTGTCAATTGCTTTTGAAGTAGTCTGCCTTAGAGGAAATGCCTCTGTATTAGGGATCAGCCGAACACCCCTCTGTTCGGTTTGCACCAGTACATGCGAACAGGCAAAAAATTTGTTCGAACACGCGAACACCCTTAAAGTCTATGGGACACGAACATGAATAATCAAAAGTGCTAATTTTAAAGGCTTATATGCATGGTATTATCATAGAAAGTGTTTGGGGACCTGGGTCCTGCCCCAGGGGACATGTATCAATGCAAAAAAAAAAGCTTTAAAAATGGCAGTTTTTTCGGGAGCAGTGATTTTAATAATGTTTAAAGTGAAACAATAAAAGTGTAATATTCCTTTAAATTTTGTACCTGGGGGGTGTCTATAGTATGCCTGTAAAGGGGCACATGTTTCCCGTGTTTAGAACAGTCTGACAGCAAAATGACATTTCTAAAGGAAAAAAAAGTTATTTAAAACTACTCGCGGCTATAATGAATTGTCGGTCCCTAATATACATAAAAGTTCATTGATAAAAACGGCATTTCCCCCCAGGGGAACCCCGAAACAAAAATCAAAAGAAAAAAAATGCATGGGGGATCCCCCTACATTTCATACCAGGCCCTTCAAGTCTGGTATGGATATATGGATATTAAGGGGAACACCACGCCAAAATGTAAAAAGAGCGCCCCCCCCCCCCCATGAACCGTACCAGGCCACATGCCGTCAACATTGGGAGGGTGCTTTGAAGTAGCCCCTCAAAGCACCTTGTCCCCATGTTGATGTGGAGAAGGGCCTCATCCCCACAGCACTTGCCTAGTGGTGTCGGGGTCTGTGGGCTCCGCCCTCCATTATTTAAGAATTGTCAGAAAAAGCGGAGTGTCACACTGCTGAAGACTCCGACAGAGGCAGATCGTGCGGATGGAGCGGAGAAGAAGCCGGAGCAAGAAGCAGGGACGAGAAGAGTGGAGGAAGAAGAAGATGGAGAAGAAGAACAACACTGAAGGAAGACCAGAAGAAAGAAGAAGCGCAAAGAAGAAGAATTTAATAGAGGTCTTGTCAAAAACTGTCGTTTGCCTTTAACTTTTTTGTCATTTTTTTTGTGAAATGATAGGGGTACATTTGTACCCCATTACCAATTCACACGGGGGGGGCGGGATCTGGGGGTCCCCTTGTTAAAGGGGGCTTCCACATTCTGATAAGCCCTCCCGCAGACCCCCACAACCACCAGGCAAGGGTTGTGGGGATGAGGCCCTTCTCCCCATCAACATGGGGACAAGGTGCTTTGAGGGGCTACCTGTCAGGCCTGGCTTAGCCCTTCCTTCTCTCGGCTGGCCACTCAGCTGTCGGCTAATTGCCAGCTCTCCTCTCTCTCCACAGTTACCAGCTGTTCATGATGCTCATCTGACCTGCCTACTTAAAGCCTTCCAGCTCACTTCACCTCTGCCTTCGCCTTGGTCACATCACTAGAAACCATTTCCTGCGGTTTGTTTAAAGACTGGATTGCCAACATCCCTTCTGGCTCCTTATCCTGCTTGCTGTTGCTCTACTTGGATCCCTGACTTCTGGCCTGGCTGGCTACCCAATCTGGTATTTAACTTTTTATTTTTATTAATAAACAAGTGTGATTTAATTGTACTTCTGTCTCAGTCTGATTCATGGTTTCTGACACTACCTCAAAGCACCCTCCCAATGTTGATGGCATGTGGCCTGGTACGGTTCAGGAGGCCGCTCTTTTACATTTTAGTTTGGGGTTCCCCTTAATATCCCTACCAGACTTGAAGGGCCTTGTATGGAATTTAGGGGGACCCCCACGTATTTTTTTTTTACATTTTGTTTCGGGGGTTCCCCTGTGGGGAAATCCCCATGCCGTTTTTATCAATGAACTTTTATGTGTATTGCGGACTGACAATTCATTATAGCTGCGAATAGTTTTAAATTACTTTTCTGTTCCTTTAGAAATGTAATTTTGCTGTCATTCTGTTCTAAACACGGGAAACATGCGCCCCTTTACAGGCATACTATAGACACCCCCAGGTATGAAATTTAAAAGGAATATTACACTTTTCTTGTTTCACTTTAAGCATTATTAAAATCCCTACTCCCAATTTTAAAACTTTTTTTTGCATTGATACATGTCCCCTGGGGCAGGACCCAGGTCCCCAAACACATTTTATGACAATACCATGCATATAAGCTTTTAAAATGAGCACTTTTGATTTCTCCCATAGACTTTTAAAGGGTGTTCTGCGGCTTTCGAATTTGCCGCAAACACCCAAAATTGTTCGCTGTTCGGCAAACTGGCGAACAGCCAATGTTCGAGTCGAACATGAGTTTGACTCGAACATAAAGCTCATCCCTGCTCTGTATACCTGGAGGCATAATTGAGTACTACAAGGATGTGTTGGTAACCCTGAGCTGAATTCACCAAAGGGCCCACCAAATGCATCACAATGCGCTGAGATGGTACCTCGACAATGGGCAACGCCACCAACAGGTTCCTCAAGCGGGGCATTGGCACGGTCAACTGGCAGGTGGGACATGAACTGCAATAGAGTCTCACCCTCTTGTCACTCCAGACCAGTAGGACCGGTCTGTTATAATGCCTCAGTCTTGACAGCCCCCAGGTGACCCCCCCAATGCGTCATTGAGGGCTAGGTCAAGCACCGTGCATCTGAAAGGCTGGGAAACTAGTAACTGGTCAACCACTTCTCCCCTATCCCCAGTAACCCGGTATAAAAGCTCACCAATGACTGCAAAGTGGGGAAGCCTTTTTTTGGCCTCAGGTAATTGTGACACCCCATTAACAATGGTAACCTGTTCCTAGGCATTTTTCAGTATAGGCTCCCTCTTTAGGCAAAAGAAAATGCACCCCCATGACACCTCAAATTCAGGGTGGGCAAGACTAGAGGAGCTTTTCCCCTCATCCTCATACATAACCTACAGAGACAGCGACAAAGAACTAGAAGTCCCTTCAAAAATGATGAAAAGACAAGAAAACTGGTCAGGGAGGCTGCCAAGAGGCCTACAGCAACATTTAAAGGAGCTGCAGGAATATCTAGCAAGTACTGGCTGTGTGGTACATGTGACAATGTCCCATATTCTTTATATGTCTGGGCTATGGGGTAGTGTGGCAAGACAGAAGTAATTTCTTAAGAATAAAAAAAAAAACCCCAATCCACGCCTGGCCACATTTTACAAAAACACATCTGAAGTCTCCTAAAAACATATAGGAAAATGTGTTATGGTCTGATGAAACCAAGGTTGAACGTTTTGGCCACAAAACCAAAAGATATGTTTGGAGCAAAAACAACACTACACATCACCAAAAGAACACCATACCCACAGTGAAGCATGGTGGTGGCAGCATCATACAACTGGAACAGGGGCCTTAGTCAAGGTAGAGTGAATTATGACCAGTTCCAAATACCAGTCAATATTGGCACAAAACCTTCAGTCTTCTGCTAGAAAGCTGAACATGAAGAGGAACTTCATCTTTCAGTGTAACGACGACCCAAAACATACATCCAAATCAATAAAGGAATGGCTTCACCAGAAGAAAATTTAAGTTTTGGAATTGCCCAGCCAGAGCCCAGACCTGAATCCAGTTGAAGATCTGTGGGGGGGGGGATCTGAAAAAGGCTGTGCACAGGAGATGCCCTCCCAATCTGACAGATTTGGAGTGTTTTTGCAAAGAAGAGTTGGAAAATATTGCCAAGTCACAATGTGCCATGCTTATAGACTCATACCCAAAAAGACTAAGTGCTGTTAGCCGCTTCAACAAAGTATTAGTTTAATGCCGCATACACATGACCGGTTTTCCAGTCGGAATAAACTCTGATGGTTTTTCCGACGGAGTTCCGCTGAAATTGTCTTGCATACACACAATTACCCCAAAGTCCGATAGTCAAGAACGCGGTGACGTACGACGGGACTAGAAAAAGGAAGTTCAATAGCCAGTAGCCAATAGCTTCCGTCTCATACTTGCTTCAGAGCATGAGCATTGTTTTTGGTCCGTCAGAACAGCATACAGACGAGTGGTTTTCCACATAGGAATTGGTTCCTTTGGAAATATTTAAAACATGTTCTATTTCTAGGTCCATCAGAATTTTCAAAAAAAAAGTCAAATGAGGCATATACACGATCGGAATATTTGATGAAAAGCTTCCGCCTGACTTTTCCTGTGGGACATTCCGCTTGTGTACTGTGTGTGTGTATATATATATATATATATATATATATATATATATATATATATATATGTGTAGCGATATGAACTACAAGCATAAAACACCATACCTGCCAGTGTTTCTAGAATATAGCTTGTCCCTCTGGTAATCAGTGTAACCAGTGACCTGATATTTGTGTGCCAAACAAAGTTGATTGTGGGACGAATAGTTCTCCTCCAGATAGTTGCTTTGCACAAATGTACCCTAAAGACTACACATCCCAGGGATCGAACATGTAACATGAAGATTGCTGGGAATAGCTATAAAAGAAGCAAAAAGCCAGTGGAGAACTCAACTCTCTTCCTCTTGAGACTGATGCAAGATGGACCTCTCTGTGCAACAGGGAGAGAGGTCGCGGCCTACCATGCAGCGTCTTACTTCCAACCCGAGGCCTAAGGGGCTGAGCTCTGTGGTCTGCTGTCGGACATCCCATTGCCAACATCACTCGGATTGCTTGCTTGGCTGTGTATGTGCATGTGGCAAGCTTCACTTTGGAAGATTGAGACAGTGGATCTGCTGCACGAGTGTCGCTACACAGGTTCCTGTCCAGAAGACATCCAAGAGATTTGGTCATTGGTGAGAGGGCAAATTATTCAACCTTTATCTATTCATTGGCACTATTACAGAGACACTTTGCACAGACATCTTTAGAACTTCACTACTAAGAATCTATTGCCAACACTATACCCCGGATTACAGCTAATGAGCTCCAACTAGCCGGTGAAGAACATTCGATCTGCAACTTGGAACTCTTTTGCCATTACGTAGGAAGGCCCCTATATTACTCTTTTGTAGACCCGCTTTCCGTCCTTAGGATAGCATAGGCTGGCCAGATTACATCTTTCCCAGCGTGGCAGCATAAGTAGTTAACTAAAACATCCACTAGATGGTGACCTCTGATCAAAAGAAAGTACCTATATGTATATAATATTTGCCTTTGGGAGGCATTAGTTTGCCGAGTTGGCACTGTTATCTCGGCTCAGCAGATTTATTACCTCTCTCTTCAAAATAACTTTCCCTTACTTGGTTCAAGTAAAAATATTTTCAGAGCCTAATCATATTGGAGTTGTTTGATTATTGCTATACAGTGCTACAAGGATGTCTGTACCCAAAGTGTCAGATGAGTTTGAAGGTTCACTTGGTCATAGCCATGCAGATTAGCAAGGAATCCACAGCTGTCCACTAGGGGGCCATGCCACACACACACACACACACACACACACACACACACACACACACACACACCTTTTTTAGCAGAATTTTTTATTTGCAATAAATTCACATTTATTTGGTGCCCTTCTGTGTTTAAAAATTGCATATTTGCTTCGTTACTTAAAGTGGATGTAAACCCACTCTCATCAATTATAAAGTACTGCCATAGTGCTGAGCTATAAGGATATACATGTCTCCTGCATGTATCCTTACCTGTCAAATGTGTCCCGTTTAGCAGTTTGAAGCCCCCAAAAACAGCAGATTCAGTGGGCGGGTCTGTTATCGGGGCTTGTTGGGAGGACTCATGATGTCAGCAGACTCCCCACCCACCTCTACACTCTCCTTGGCCAGAGCGTGCAGGAGAGGCAGAGCGCGTTCTAGGAAAAAGCAGAGCGCGCTCACAGCCCCCCGTCACAAGTTTATACACACATCAATGTCCAGTGACAGTGGGGGATGATCGGTGAAATAGGACAGCTGTGAGCACCGATTTCCCCCCCCCCCCCCATGCCTGGCTTTTCATCATCTGCTTCTCTCCCTTCCGAGGCTTTCACCTGAAAAGCCATGCAGGGGGGGGGGGATCAGTGCTACCAGCTGTCTACTTCACACCGATCATCCTCGACTGCTCTCAGGTTCTTCCTCCAGCGCCGTGTCCTCCTCCGCCCCCTTGTCCCTCTCTGCATGTCCACATCCCCCCACTGTGTCTTCTTCCTCTGCCCTCCCTCGTCCCCCGCAGCTGCGGGCTGCGAGGGGAGAGTGGAGAAAGGGAATCTGGTATGTCAATTACCAGCCCCTTTCTTTTCTGAATGGGACACAGAGTGTTCGTTACCGATCGCTCTGTGACCTGTGATAACTGAGCAGAGTAACCTGTGTGTTACTCTGCTTCAGTTTATGAATGGACAGGAGCTGTTGTCTCCCCTCATTCATTTTCAATGCAGAGAAACGGACTGGGGAATCTGTGTCCTCTGTTCCTTTCTCTGTCTCAAATGGGAGATGTCAGGGGTCTCTGTTTAGATGCCTGACATGTCACCAAAGCCCCCAACAGGGCTGATAAAAATAAAATATAAATAAAGGCAGCCAATACTGGGAGAGCTGGAGGGGAGGGAAGAGGAGGGGAGGGGAAGGGAGGGGAGGGGAGGGGGATGTTAATTGTGAACTTTTTACACAGGATGTGCCTGTCTCAGGCTAGTGCATGAGATATGTAAATAACCTGTCACTCCAAGCAAGGGGGAGGATTTGACAAAGTTTTTCTCTGTTTATCAAGATTTATCTCACTGAACAATAAAAGAGGATTGCTCAGAGCTGGATTAACTCTGTGTGGCAAGAGTGGGCACAAATGATAGGAAATCTTATTCTCTACATTGTGACATCAAAAAATAAAAATACATTTTTTTGCGGATTTACAGAAGTCCAGCCAAAGCTCGGTTCTGTAATAGCAATCTGGCCGTATGCTATGCACACAGCCACATCTACTGTGCTCATATAACCACCCATTTCCGTCTTAATGATATAATACTTTAGCTTACCTTCCAACACACTCATCCCAATGAACAGACATGACCATCCTTCTTACGTTCTCAGTTCCATCAGCCTTACTGCCCCCCCCCCCCCTCCCCCGGGGGGCCCAGCATGGTCTTTTATTATCACAAAAGAGTGACAAACAGGCAAGAACTTCCTCAGTACAGAAAATTACATCACAGGAAATGACATACCTTAAAGGGGAGGGCACTCACAAGAGGAAGTGCACACACCCCCATTTAGTCAGCACGAAGCACAGACAATAGTGTTTCAAAGTAAACAGTATGTAGTGAGCTCATTCTACTGGTTTTTACAGGCTTGAGACAATCTGCGGGGACATTGCTACTGGTGTTGTCAATATATGGTACTAGTATATTAACAAGGCAGATACCAATGTCCTCTTATTAAAGCAGATATGTATCCAAAAGGGATAACGTAGCCACACAGAGATAAAATAATGTTTATCTCGTTATGTGGACTTCGCTTCTATAATGTGCATAGTCATTTGAAGGCAAGAAGCCCAGTGCATTGCGCTTGGTACCTACAAACCAGCAAACATCCACAGACACAGAGAACACATCTCAAATCCCATGAGAAGGTTGTCATACTGAGCGTTTTTACCACTGGTCTCGATTTGACCCAAGTGCGCTCTGCTAGAGCGCTCCTAGATTAAACCAGACACAGGGAGACAGATGAGAATCTATAAAACACACATGCTAGAATAAAATGTTCACATCAATCAAATTTCCACAACAGTTCTCAGTGCAGAAGCGCCGGGGAACCGTTTCAGCCACCTAGGCAAGTATGATTCTGGAATAAAAAAAAAAAAAACACACACTTCTCTTTTAAGTTGAAGATTCTTCTGCTTCTGATACCCCTCTGTGTTTCCTTCCTCTGGGATTTTTGCATAAATAAGTACTTTATATTCTGCCAAAATGCAAATGTGTGTCTAGAACTTAAAGTGGGGTACCCCCTAAAAAAAAAAAAAAATTATAAGTCAGCAGCTACAAATACTGCAGCTGCTGACTTTTAATAATCAGACACTTACTTGTCCCAGGGTCCAGCGATGCGGGGGAACGAAGCCCCCCCTCGTTCCCCGCTGTGCTCACGGCACCGTCATGTGTACTGTGGGCAACCAGCTGTGGCTTCACAGCTCGGTACCCACTGCGCATGCGCGAGCGGCGCAGGGGGCCGTGATACCCCATACAGTCACCTGGGATACGTGATAGGTCCCAGGTGAATGTGCGGTGCGAGGGGAAGTGATGTCACCAGCCCGGGCAAGGAAGAAGGCAGACTATGAGGAACCCCCTAGCAACAGGTATTTAGAGGTGAGTACATTTTTCTTTTGAGAATTTTTTTTTTTTTTTTTACGAATTTTAAGCAGCTTTTTATTTTTTGGTGGCAACACCACTTTAATGCACCATGTGAATGCTACAGTTGATTTAAGTGTTTCTGCAGCAATTTCAAATGATGTAGTAACAACCATAAGAAAAATGAACATCCATAAATAATTTTGAAACTTCCCATCAAATCTTGCAAGTCATTGTTCGTTTATTTCTATATTTACCAGTATGTGTGGCATGGAAAGATTGTATACAGAAAGCCTTTTCTCACGGGAGAGACAATCCACATGCATAATACAAACCTGTAAATAGATAAATACATTTTATAAAACGGTTGATCGATGTTGCATGTGTATCAGATGGGAGTCTGAAAATGACATGTTTAATAAGGGTTCTATTTATCAAGGTTTTTATTCTAAAAACGTATACAACTTTCACCCAAGATTCAACTTGAAAAATGTTTTACTCATTGAAGCTCCAACAGTTTCAGGTGGGTACAATCATTAGCTTTCAAACTGAATCTGAGGTGGTACTCACTGGCTTTCCAACAAAGTTATAATTTTAACAGTAGGTTTATTTTAACAGTGAGAGACAGAACAAAAATATCTGGAAAAACGCATTTTAAAAAAAAGTTATAAATAGATTTTCATTATAACCCCTTCCCGCCGAGCGTACGCAGATATGCGGCCTTGGTTTTCGGGTGTTCTACTGGGATGATGCCCGTAGCTGCAGGCATCATCCTGGTACTGTTTTTTTAAAGCGGGAGATCGGCTATCCAGGGATAACAACTGATACGGCTAAAAGCCGATTGATTGTTATCCCAGAACAGCGGGAGGGGACATCCCCTCCTCCTGTCACTCTGAATGGGCCTCCCATCCCACCAGGAGACCCTGTCCACGATCCGACACTTCCGGCAGCTAGGGAGAGACTGGCACGAAGCCAGAAACGGCTTCGGTCCAATCTCCTGATTGTAAACACAGAAGCAACGTCTCTTCCTGTTTACTCGGCTGCCAATGGTGCCAGTTTAAAAAAAATAAAAAATAAAAATAAAATATACAGTATTCAGAATCGCCGAAAACGGCGATCTGAATACTTTGAAGTGCAAAGGAGGGATTGATCTTTTAGACCCCCGATCCCTCCATAAAGAGTACCTGTCACCACCTATTACTGTCACAAGGGATTATTACATTCCTTGTGACTGCAATAAAAGATGATTTTTTTTTAACACAATTTAATAATATAAAAATAAATAAAATAAATAAGAAAAAAAATGTTTTAAAGCACCCCGTCCCCGTGAGCTCGCGCAGCAGATAAAACAAATACCGAAGTTTTTTTTTTTAAATTCATGAAAGTGTCCCTTTTCCCAAAAAGTTGCGTTTAAAACACAGCTGTACAAATACCATGTGACATAAAATATTGCAACATCACCATTTTATTCTCTAGGGTCTCTGCTAAAAAATATATATAATGTTTGGGGTAATTTTCTAGCAAAAAATATGGATTTTAACTTGTAAACACCAAATGTCAGAAATAGGCTGAGGCGTAAAAGGGTTAACAAGTGAAATGAGTATTTAATCCCCTATCAAATCAGCAAGATTTCTGGCTCCCAGGTGTCTTCTGTACAGGTAACGAGCCGAGATTAGGAGCACTCTCTTAAAGTGGTGACAAAATTTGGTGCAATTATTCGCAAATGGGAGAAACACAAAATAACTGTCAATCTCCCTCAGCCTGGGGCTTCTGCCAAGGGTGGATCCAGAGTCTAGTCTTGGGAGGGGCACTGGCAGAAAATTGTGGACAATGGCTGAAGTTGGCGCTTCAATCATCACGGCGCCATGGTTGATATGGTGTCAAGATGATTGAAGCACATTATTTCTATTATTACATTGTAATATAAAATTGAATAGTTCAAATCATCATAATGCAGAATCAGTGGGAGCCCTGAGTGTGTCACTTGCCACCGTTGCCTGCCACCAAGATGCAGTGGGTCACTTGCCACCACTGCCTGCCACCAGATGCAGTGGGCATGGGCGTCCGCAGAACTTTTTTCAGGGGGGGGCATCATTTTAGGGACACCCATGCACCTCCACTTTTCGACAATGTCATTATCACATTATCATGGTCAGAGACTGCAGACGTAGTACAGTTCATAAGATTAGAAATGAATAATGACCAACAGGCCCTTTTACCAGACCCAGTGAAACCACGGCAGTGATCCCTCCGGCTGGACGATCAATCACTCTGGGTCCCCCTGGGGCTACTCTGGTCAGTAGTGTAGCATGTCTGTACCCTGGTCTCTCTGGCTTCCGCCCGGCACACTCCTCATTCTTTGTCCTGTACCACTCTCTCCCTCAGCTTTTTTCCAGGCTGCAGTCTCTCAATCTCTCTCTTGATCGAGTTGTAGCCTCCTCCCTGTGGAAAATGGGGCTAGCAATATTTGGAACTACATGTCCCATGATGCTCTCCTCTCCTGGTCTCCTTTGATTGGCCCTCAGTTATGGCCAATAGGGAAGGAACAGAGCGGGCAGGAAGCCGGGATAGCGACACGACTGTGCTAAATTTAAGATCTGGTCCCCAATTCCAGGGGGGGGCACTTGACCCCCCTTGCCCCTACCTGCGGACGCCCATGGCAGTGGGTAGCTTGCCATCATTGCCTGCCACCACATGCAGCAGGTCACTTGCCACCGTTGCCTGCCACCAGATGAAGCAGGTCACTTGCCACCGTTGCCTGCCACCAGATGCAGTGGGTCACTTGCCACCAGATGCAGCGGGTCACTTGCCACCAGATGCAGCGGGTCACTTGCCACTGTTGCCTGCCACCAGATGCAGTGGGTCACTTGCCAATGTCGCCTGCCAATGTCGCCTGCCACCAGATGTGGAATGTCACTTGCCAATGTCGCCTGCCACAAGATGTGGATTGTCACTTGCCAGTGGCTGTGTCGCAGAGTGAGGGCGGGCAGTGAGAGATGATGTAATCTCTCTACTGCCCACGCCTGAACAATGACGGCACTGTTCTGTAAGAAGCTGAGCAATGGTGATGCAAGGCAGGCAGTGAGAGATGATGTCCTCTCTCTGCTCACTCGCCCACCAGTGTCCTGTCAGAAAGCCGCAACCCATCAGAATGCAACCAAAGTGACGTTGCATCGTGGCCATCTTGGTACACCCGCACTCGTCAGCAGACAGCCTAGAGTTAGAAGTCAGCAAGCGGACATCTTTAAACATCGACCAGAGTTTTGCTTTTCACAGTTATTTTTAACAATACATTCAGCTTATATAGTGAAATACAGTATTTAGAAGTCTATAACGCTTAATTTTAAAAGCAGAGGTGTTCAGTTACATCAGCAAACTTGTGAGATCAGCAGGCTTGCCTCTGCTTTTAAAATTCAACATCAAAACAGTGTTACGGACTTCTAAATACTGTATTTCACTATATAAGCTGAGTTTACTGTTAAAAATAACTCAAACGCAAGACTGTGGTGGGTGTATAAAGAGGTCCGCTTGCCAACTTATAACTCTAGGCTTACTGCGGATGAATGCGGGTGTACCAAGATGGCCGCAACGTAAAGTCACTACAGTTGCATATTCTGATGGGTAGCGGCTTTCTGATAGAACACCTGCCTGCTCACTCAGACACACGCCAGCCCGCTCACCAGCCTGACTGCCTGCAGGCCTGCTCAACTCACTCACCGGCCTGCCCATCCGCTCGCTCACCTGCCGGCCTTCTCAGTCACTCGCTCACTATTTTCTTGGGGGGGGGGAGCAATTGCCCCATTTGTCCCCCGGCTCCCGCAAAATCTCATCTCGTAGACTTTCAAGACTTTCAATGATCATGATGAGAATGGTGAGGAATCTGCCCAGAACTACACGGGAGAATCTTGTCAATAATCTCAAGGCAGTTGGGACCATAGTGACCAAGCGAACAATTAGTAAGACACTATGCCAGGGGTAGGGAACCTTGGCTCTCCAGCTGTTTTGAAACGACAACTCCCATGAGACATTGCAAGACCCTAGCATGACTGCTAGAGGCAGAGGCATGATGGGATTTGTAGTTTCAAAATAGCTGGAGAGCCAAGGTTCCCTACCCCTGCCGTATGCTGTGAAGCACTGAAATCCTGCAGCGCCCGCAAGGCCCCCCTGCTCAAGAAAGCACATGTTCAGGCCCACCTGAAGACTGCTAATAAACATCTGAATGATTCAGAGGAGAATTGGGTGAAAGTGTTGTGGTCAGATGCGACCAAAATCAAGCTCTTTGGCATCAACTCAACTCGCAGTGTTTGGAAGAGAAGAAATGCTGCCTATGACCCCAAGAACACCATCCCCACCATCAGACATGGAGGTGGAAACATTAGGCTTTGTTTTTCTTTCTGCTAATGGGACAGGGCAACTGCACTGCATCAAAAGGGCGATGGACAGGGCCATGTACCGCCAAATCTTGGGTGAGAACTTCCTTCCTTCAGCCAGGGCATTGAAAATGGGTTGTGGAGTGAGTCTTCCAGCATGACAATGACCCAAAACACAAGGCCAAGGCAACAAAGGAGCGGCTCAAGAAGAAGCACATTAAGGTCCAGGAGAAGCCTAGCCAGTCTCTAGACCTTAATCCCATAGAAAATATGTGGGGGGAGCTGAATGTTCGAGTTACCAAATGTCAGCCTCAAAACCTTAATGACTTGGAGAGGATCTGCAAGGAGGAGTGGGACAAAATCCCTCCCGAGGTGTATGCACTAGCTTTTTAACAGAATCTGAGGTGGTATTCATTTGCTTTACAACAGAGTTTGAGGTGAGTGCACTCACTGGCACTCCAACAGAGTTTGTGGTGGGTGTCAGTGGCTGCTGGTGCTCAATATTTTGGTGGGGGTGAAAAACCAATGCCCCCCGCGTGGGAGTTGGACGGGAATGCGGCAATAGGAGGCCTCCTTACCTTAAGAGGCAGATGGTAGGGCTGCTGCTCCTCACTCTGGGGCCGCTGCTTCTCCACTGGGCCAAACAGGAAGTAATTTACGATACCCGATTGGCCGGGAACCCCAAGACTCCCTAGTCAATCGGGTCCCGGGACCCACTTCCTAATTGGTCGAGAGGAGAATGAGGAAGACAGTACCGAATATTTGCTATTATCACACAACTGGGTGGGCTGGGGGCACAGTGCTTTGCGCCTTGAGCCCACCACATTTTGAACCAATTTGAGCCTCAAGCTCTAATCATGTGCTTCAAAAAATAAAAAATAAATAAACCCCCCCCCCCCCCCCCAAAAAAAAACACTCCATTGGAATCCATGCGTCCAGTGCCCTGCATGTAGATTAGGGGCTGGGCACATGGATTAGGGGGCGGCACCCCTGCATCCCATATGGACAGGCTGCTACTAGTGGGTGTACCAAGTAGCTCTCCAAGAGAGTTTGGAAGTGGGTGCACTCATTGTCACTCCAACAGAGTATAAAGTGAGTGTACACATTGACTCTGAAAAAGGTGGGTGTACATCAGCGTTTGAAACAAACATGCTGCTAAAAATGGACAGTAGAAACACAAAGCCAGTATACTCAGGGTAGCTCTTGTTGGTGGTCTGGAGCCCTACAAATACCTCAGAATATTTATTGACAGAGCCTAATGTTCTCAGTAGGAGGTGCAGGCCTGGTGGACATACGGGACTACTACTGGGCAGTCCAGATGGACCAACTCAAATTCTGGTTCTGACACACTGATCTCCCAATGCGGATGGAAATAGAAGTGGCCCTAGTACCAGCTCCTAACTTATTTTTCCCTACTCATGTGCGACCTCTGGAGTCCATAGGATGTTTCTAAGCAATCTTTACTTTCACGTCATTCCTACCATGGAGAACATTAAACAGTCTTCCCTCTGGTAGTTTATACACTGGTCCTTCCAACCACCCTCTTCACACCCTTGAGAGCATAATACAAATGCTCCCCCTACTAATACCCTTTCTGTAAAGGTGTGAAACCAGTGCAGGACTTCATGCAAGGAACTAAACCTAACACCGTAGAAACCCTCATGGAAGAATTTGGGCTCCCTAAGGAGACCCATTTTATGTGTAGCTATATTTTACAATTTTTAGCCAAGCACCCTATACCAAGCATCCAAGTTCCTCCAAGATATGGGTGTTTTACTCCTTACACAAACTGACAGAGAGAGGGATCTCCCTACGATGCCCTGCAAAATAAAACTACCTTCCACAAATGAGCGTGCGGCTCATTGGGAAATAACCCTCAAAATCACTCACAGGTGACATTATACCCCAATAAAGATTAGCCAAATTTTCCCCCTCTAACTCACCCAACTGCTGGCGAAATTGCAGCCAAGTAGGCCATCTCCTTCACACAGGGCTGGACTGGGAAAGAAATTTGGCTCTGAACTTCATCCAGACCAGCCCACTTACATTTTGAGTGTCCCATCAGCACCCCCTTACATCAGAGTGTCCCATTACCAGCCCCCTTACAACAGAGTGTCCCATCAGCACCTCCTTACATCAGAGTGTCCCATCACAACCCCCTTACATAAGAGTGTCCCATTACCAGCCCCCTTACATCAGAGTGTCCCATCAGCAGCCCCTTACATCACAGTTTCCCATCAGCATCCCCCTTACATCAGAGTGTCCCATCAGCAGCCCCCTTACATCAGAGTGTCCCATCAGCAGCCCCCTTACATCAGAGTGTCCCATCACTAGCCCCCTTACATCAGAGTGGCCCACTGAGCCACCGGCCCACCGGGAAACTCCCAGTAGTCCCGATGGCCATTACATGCCTGTAACTATTGATTTGTATCCACATTTCTCCAGGACTGTGGTCACTCATTTTACTAGCGGCTCAATTATGGGTAATATTTGGGGAAACATCAGACCTCCATTTCATAAGTGGTTTTCTTGGGCCAATAAAATTATACCTTGGCAATAACTCCCTTACAGGCACCATGTTTTTAGAAATGGGAAATTTGGACTAAGAATACCAATGAGGTCTCTCTGGAACTACGCCTACTTTGTTATCCTCTTATTTGGTTATTTGATATACTGTTAATGTTCACTGTATAAACCTGTTTGACATTGGGTTATGCCCCCTCAAGTCTCAAACTCATCTCTGTACCGCTCATGGTCATCTTTGTAACGTGTACTGTATTTGACTTTGTATCCTTTGACACTGTACATCTTTTTCCATTATGTTGAAGTATTCATAAAAATATATTTGATGAAATGTTCCCATTGTACTGAATGGTATCTCATAGCCAACTAAACAAATGCGCTGGGAAAACTGAAACTCTTAACCCCATGAATCTCATTCCCCATCTCTACTATACAGCTGCTCGGTCATTTATCAAATCCTTGGCAGATACTGAGCTCCTATGAGAGGACCACTCACCCATTACCTCTTATTCCCTCTCCTCCCGATCTCCTTTATGTTCCCTTTTAGTTTTAATTGAGCTATTTAGTTTAAGAAAAGACCAGAACCCACGCAATGTGCATACATTGTTTCATGCTTAGATCTTACGGTTACCTTTAGCCAATATTACATTGCCCACTAAGAGTCATCCATTCATACAACATGGTATCGCTTTCTCTTCACGTACCATGCGAGAAAGCAGTACATCATATCTCTGTGAGCAAACTGATTCTTGTTCGGGTACCTCTATTTTTGTAACCAGTTCTCTTCTTCCTGTTTACCGCTCATTTAGAGCTTTTGTTACTATATCTTTGAATACACTATGTTTAAAAACCAACTGTAGCAGTGCCCCGTGGGGTCAGCACATGTAGTAGTCAAGGCCTGCTTGACCAGGCATTCACTTCAGACACACTTTGTCAGTAAATGAACAGTCCTTTAGCTTTGTTTTTTGTTATTTTATTTAGGGGATTAAACTTGGATGGGGAAAAAGGACATGGGATGCCCAAATAATTAATCTTGCTTGTTTGAACAAAGATAGTAGAATCTATATTGACAGCAGGGATGAGCCAAACACACCCCCATCCCCCCCCCCCCCCCCCCGTTCGGTTCGCATCCAGAACATGCAAACAGGTAAAAACTTCGAACATGGCGAACACCATTAAAGTCTACGGGACACTAAAATGAGCACTTTTGATTTTTCATGTTATAGGCTTATATGCATGGCAAAAGAACACCGAAAGAAGACCAGAAGAAAGAAGATGGAAAAAGTGGGGAAAGAAGAAATTAATAAAAGGACTTGTCAAAAACTGTCTCTTGTCTTTAACCTTTTTGACACCCTTTTTTGTGAAATGGTAGGGGTACATTTGTACCCCATTACCAATTCACCCGGGGGGGCGGGATCTGGGGGTCCCCTTGTTAAAGGGGGCTTCCAGATTCAGATAAGCCCCCTGCCCGCAGACCCCCACAACCACTGGGCAAGGGTTGTGGGGATGAGGCCCTTCTCCCCATCAACATGGGGACAAAGTGCTTTGGGGCTACCCCAAAGCACTCTCCCAATGTTGAGGGCATGTGGCCTGGTATGGTTCAGGGGAGGGGGGCCACTCTCTCACCCCCCTTTTCCTGCGGCCTGCCAGGTTGCGTGCTCCGATAAGGTTCTGGTATGGATTTTTGGGGGGACAACATTTTTTTTTTTAAGTTTTGGCACGGGTTCCCCTTAAAATCCATACCAAACCTGAAGGGCCTGGTATGGAATTTAGGGGGACCCCTGCGCATTTTTTAAAAAAAATTTTGGTTCGGGGTTCCCCGTGGAGGAATCCCAATGCCGTTTTTAGCAATGAACGTATGTGTATTGTGGGACCGACAATTCATTATAGCCGTGAGTAGATTTGAATGACTTTTTCCTTTTGAAATTTAATTTTGCTGTCATTCTGTTCTAAACACGTGAAACATGCGCCCCTTTACAGGCATACTATAGACACCCCCCAGGTATGAAATTTAAAGGAATATTACACTTTTCTTGTTTCACTTTAAGCATTATTAAAATCACTGCTCCCGAAAAAACAGCAGTTTTTAAAACTTTTTTTTGCATTGATACATGTCCCCAGGGACAGGACCCAAGTCCCCAAACACTTTTTATGACAATACCATATGCATATAAGCCTTTAATATTAGCACTTTTGTTTTCTCCCATAGACTTTTAAAGGGTGTTCTGCAGATTTTGAATTTGCAGCGAACACTCCAAATTGTTTGCTATTCAGCGAACAACCAATGTTTGACCCGTGCATAAAGCCCATCCCTAATTGACAGTCTCTAGAGCTCCACACTCCTCCTGCACACTCCTCTTGCTTTCTCTACAATCCTAGATTCCTTTCACAGTTATTCAGAGTGAGGCCAAACCATGTGCTAAGTCCCAACAGCTCACTGTGCTTTTCACTTACCGACCCCAGAATGGATCCCTCCTGAATGACCTGCCCGTCAGTGCTCCCTGCTGTCCACCTCCTGTTCAGGACACCTCTCAATGACCGTGTAGAGAGGCTCCCTCCCGGCTCCTGAGCTCCAGGCCCAAGGCCACCCCCCTCCCCTGTTGGGTAATTGGTCAGGGCTCCCAGATAAAACTCCATGTCACTCCCATCCTCTGCCCTGCCTCTTTTCCAGAACCCTCTAGAGGAGGCAACAGAGATGAAAAACATGTCAGAAACCTGCTACACTAAACCCTTCCCCAGCCCCCAGATCAAAACAAACGGCCTAGTTCACAACCAGGCCTGCCTAAAATTTACCTGCACTGGCTGTAACAAAAAACACACTACTTTAGCAACCTAAAAAAATAATAATATTGCACACACATACATACATATACAGACACACACACACACAGCCTTGCAAAACTATTCACCCCCTTGGCCTTTTTTGTGTTTTGTTGCCACACAACCTGGAGTTAACATGGGTTGTTTGAAGATTTGCATCATATAAATTTACATGAACATGCCCACAACTTTGAAGATTTTTTTTATTGTGAAGCAAACAAGTAGGACAAAACAACAGAAAAAGTCAATGTGCATAACTATCCACCCTCCTAAAGTCAATACTTTGTAGAGCCACATTTTGCAGCTATCAAAGCTCCAAGTCTCTTTGGATAAATCTCTATAAGCTTGCCACATCTTACCACTGGGGTTTTTGCCCATTCCTCCTGGCAAAACTTCTCCAGCTCCTTCAAGTTTGATAGTTTGCATTTGTGAACAGCAATCTTTAATTCTGACCACAGATTTTCTATTGGATTTTTTTTTGGGCTGTGTCTAGGCCATTCCAACACATTTACATGGTTTCCCCTTAAACCACTCAAGTGTTTCTTTAGCAGTGTGTTTGGGGTCATTGTCCTGCTGGAAGGTGAGCCTCTGTCCTACCCTCAAATCTCACACACACACACACAGAGTGGTACAGGTTTTGCTCAAGAATATCCCTGTATTTAGCACCATCCATCTTTCCCTCAACTCTGACCAGTTTCCCACTCCCGACTGCTGAAAAACATCCCCACAGCATGATGCTGCCATCACTATGTTTCACTGTGTGGATGGTGTTCTTTGGATGATCTAATGTGTTGCGTTTGCGTCAGACATAACATTTTCTTTGATGGCCAAAAAGTAAAATTTTAGTCTCATCAGACAAGAGCACATTCCTCCATACATTTTGGGACTCTCTCACATGCATTTTCGCAAACTCAATGGACCATTTTGTTTTTTGTTGAAAGTAATGGCTTTCTTCAGGTCACTCTGCCATAAAGTCCAACTCTATGGAGCATACGGCTTATTGTCGTCCTATGTACAGATACTCCAGTCTCTGCTGTGGAACTCTGCAGCTCCTCCAGGGTTAGCTTAGATGTCTGTGCTGCCTCTTTGATTAATGCCCTCCTTGCCTGGTCCGTGAGTTATGGTGTGCAGCCGTCTCTTGGCAGGTTTGCTGTTGTGCCAAGTTCTTTCCATTTGGTTATGATTGATGATCCCTAGGAGCACAATCAAATCTAAGGTTTGGAGATATATATAGATCTTTAAAGGGAGGAATCTCCCTACCATACCTCAGTTATAGAAGAGAACCTCCGGCCCTGGCTGGAACACAAACACATACGTTAGTCACAGCATAGTATATCAAGAACCAAACAGGGTGGGATGTTGCTGTCCTGAAAGACTTCTGGAAAATAAGTTACCATTAAGTCTAAATTGGATTTTCCAAAGGCGTCTTTCAGGACAGTACCTGAGAAGATAACAGAGACTTACCCCCTTAGGGACAGCAGCTTGCAGGGCCTTTCTGCCAAATGCCTGATAGCTGGCAGATGTGAAGTCCCCCCTGTAATGTTTCACGAATGTGTGAAAACTTGCCCACATTGCCGCCTTGCAAATCTGTTCAGGGTTGGCACCAGCTCTCTCTGCCCAAGTGGCCGCCAGTGCTCTGGTTGAGTGTGCACAAATTCCCACTGGCAGAGACAGACCTGCATGCAAATATGCCTCTGGCTAAATAAACTTTAGAAGCCTGTGTTGCCTTATGAGTTTATGTGAAATCTCCACAATATTGTAATTAGAAATATATTTCTATCAGATTTAAATATATATTTAAAGTATTGAGTGTTTGTGTTGGTGTTACTGTAATTGGTTCAACTTCAAAGCTTGGCCTTTTGTTTTCCCTGATAACATCTCACCTGGGAAGTAAACAACAGCTTTCGTTGACTCATCCAATCAGGCTGTTCCCAATATACATTGACTAGGTACAGTGACCAATTAGGGAGAATATATTAGCCACACTACAGAAAGTAGGGGGGGGATATAATGCTTTGTGAGCAAGCCAAGTCACTCTGGTGTGGGAGCACACGGCAGTCACCATGGGCTGACCTGAAGTTAACAGGTAATCTAACTCTGAACCAGGAAAATAATGAGAATCCACTTCTTTATGCAAACAGGCTATGGTCAGCTTACTATGTAGTCAAACAGAGAAATGTAAACAGAGAGGACCCAGAGTACAAAACCCTCCTAATATCTAATGCCCATCCAAAATTTAAAATTCAATGTGGATTTTTTATAAATCCTCTTAAAGATTCATATCAAAGTATCATGGATTGTATGCACAATTATTTTCATGTAGCCAGAAGGTCTAATTCTGTGAAATCAAAGATTTATCACCAGCGTACAAACAAAAATACCTATTTAGCAAGTCACACTACAGGAGAATTGGCCACCTTTTCAAACAGAAAGAGACATCATTACAATTACAATGCCTCCAAAGATAAGATCTATAGGCATGGCTCCACAGTTACTAGTCAAAGGCAAATAGCCTCATGCTCCCCTTTGAATGTAAATACCATGGAAAGCGATCTCAGATTACAGCACAGGAGATCAGTTCTGAAAGAACTTATGTTAATAACCACAATTAAGTCTCTTGAAAATGAGATTGAGCTACTGAAGTCGCATATTCATAATTGGGAAAATAACAATAAAATAATGGAAACATCACAACATGTTCTTAAGGAAAAATATGAAGCATGCCATGCAGATGTGGTACAGTGTAATAAAGGACTGAAAGAAATAAAACAATCTTTTGATCAAATTGTTAAGACCCCACAGAAAACCGTCTATTCCATTCAAACAGAAAATACAGGAGGGAGGCCCAATCTATCTATATTATCTGCTAGGACTTCCCCTTACGGGGAACAAAACTTAAATATAAGCAATGTAGAAACAGTGAAAGAAGTACCAGATCTAATGTGTCATTCAGATGTCTATGATCTGAGTAATTTATTTTCACCAGATCCAAGTGCGGATGTCAGTGTCTATTTACCAATGTACACATAAGAATGATGTATTTTTTATTTATTTTTTGTTTTGCTTTAAATAGGTTAAATAAATAAAAAGGGGGAAAGATTAATAACTGTCTTCTACAAAGTAATTTTTTTTCAGGTTTAAGTGAGTTCAGGAAAGTATATGTCCATACAAATTAGCTGTACATATGCGTAAGAACACGCCTAACAAGGGTAAGGTATAACAGTCCATTGTTTTTTGTTTTTTTTCTCTCTCTTCCTCTCACTTTCCTTTGTATTCTCCCAGAGGCCAGAAACGCCTAACAATTCATTTGCAAATACCAAAGTGCTATCCAGGATGTATGGCATGCTATCGAAATGAATGTGTATGTTTGAGTGATGGAATGCATGGGTATGAACTGTCCATGTGTAAACAAAGATTTTTTTTTTCTTATGGGGTGTACTCAACATTGCTTTATGGCCATAAATTAGTGTGATCACACTAATGCGCATGCGTTGTACTGTTTATGATTATTTTATCATTTTTTTTTTTTATTGAAAATGAGATCAATACTGGTACCAGTTTAAATTTAGATATTTTTTTTTACAAGTTTAAATGTACTTGCGAATAAATAACCTGTGCACAAATATGAAATCTCAATCCCTATAACTATGAGGAACTGTAGGGATGTTGTGTATATTTTTGTTTTCTCCTTTCCTGTGGCTTAGAGTGAAGGTCCATTCACTCTGACACTCGGAAACTACATGATACATTACTTTGCACCTTGTGGCATCTTATGGATTCAGTAGGTCTTCTGTTTTGTTTTGTTTTTCCTTCCAAATTAACTCATGTGATGCTAATATGTGTGAAGGTTATAGATCTACATGTTGTCATTTTAGAATTGAAGTCTTTACAAACCCTACCAGTTTTTCCATATTTGGTCTGTCAAAGTATAGACTCATTACCTTAGCTGGAAGTCTGTTCCAAGCATCCACTACTATTGTAGACCATTATGAACCTCTCAGAGAGGTACAGTGAGGTGTTATTAATTAATTTTTAAGTTTTGTATTTTAGGGTAATTGCCCAAACAAGGATGGATGATTGGACTCAGACGGGGCAAAGTATTGTGAAACACAGATGAGGACCTTAAAACATAATTTTATGTTGGTTTTAAGGAGAAGCCTTGAATGGAATTAATTACAGTCAGGCCTAACTAAATTCTAAAAAAAAAAAAAAAATGTTTTGGGGGCGGTCTGTGTCAATAAACAGAGGTCCTGCGCTCTCTAATACAAATTTTTGTGGCCTGCTTGACTTGCAAATTGTTTTGCACTGAGAGTCAATTAACATGTTAATCACCACCGAGAGAGGGTGTTGCGCAATGTTTGAAGGCAGATTCAATCATTTTGTTTAACACAATTACAGATTCAAGGCTCTTTAACAAATTAAAGGTTGAAGCAGCATTCAATCTGAATATTTTTTTTTTCTCTTTATTGTTTAGTTTTTTTTTTTCCTTCAACTTTTTATTTTCTTAAGGAAAACTTTTTTTTTTCTTTACTTCCTATATCACCTTATTTTTTTTTTTTTTTTTTTTTTTTTTTTGGTGATTCTTCAGTTTGGCTTGCCTATGGTGAAATAAAAAAAAAAAAAAAGAGGGGAGTATGGGGAACATTATATGGAGAACATTTAAAGCAATTACATATGTTGATATAGAATATTAAAAGCTTCCCTTTAGCATTTTGGGGATGGGTCGAGTATCCGACAGTTTTTGTTTTTCTTTTATGACATTGGATAATTGTTTTATAGGAATTTAGGTCATTGTAGCTATTATCATGACAATAGTAACATTAGGGTTTAGCTACAACCGTGTGACTATTTTCTGTGTATATGTGACATACAATCCTCTCTACAGTTCTAATATTGGGCAGTCATCAGATGTGGTCATTGATCATTTTTCTTTTTTTTTATGTTGCTCAGTTTTTCCTTTTTGTGCCATAATAAGTTCAAAGAGCATTGCGTGAATATCATATAGATATACTGGGACTGGTGAGACTCATAGTGATTGGCAAATATCAGGGAGTATAGTACAATTGTACTTAAGAGGATTTTAGTTAGATTTTCCTGAAGCCACTAGTGACTGGTAACATCACACCTATCTGTATTCCGAAATCAAGTTATTTTTGTCTGCGTAGGTGACACTGCCTAATCTGCAATGAGAACTCTTAAAGTGATGACCTCTTCCGTAGCCGGCTAAAGGCAGGGCTCGTGCAGTAGCTACACATGGTAGCCAAGGATGGAGCGGTATGCCCAATGTTTGGGACCAGCATGGAACACAGCTCCAGTAAAAGGAGGTAGTGGTGAGTTGCGATGGCAACAAGAGCCCCCTGGACACTTGAAGGGTCATACACAGACACACAGTGGTATACAGCAGAAGGCAGAACAGAGTTACTTGCAGGCATATGACCATGGAGGAAGAAAGATGGGGGGTGGAAATCAGACACCTGGCTGAAGGGCATAACCAAATTGTTACACATGTCACTGAGAAAGGGGTCTTATTAATATGTCGCAGTATATCTATGGTAATTCTAATAAAAGGTCCTAACTGCTCAGACTTACCAGACAAGCATTAATTTGAATGCATGTGTCTCAAATGTACTTGTGGTGTTCTTTCTCTACCTCTGTCCACATTAACAAAGTATAATCTTAGCCGGGAAAGCTGGTCCAAAGGCCATTACTGTATGCGGTATCCAACGGGAATCACCATGGGAGGCTGTCCCAGAAGCAAGGGCAACATGACCAGATTGACATTATTGACTTTCGCACTATTATTATTGGACGGTTGAGAACAAGGATCCTCATGTTTTTTTTTTATCCCTTTTTTTTTTTTTTTATTGTGTTTTGTATCCTATGATTTTATTATGGACTTACATTCAGAACAAGTGAGGACTACCGATACTGGGATCCAGAAATGTGAACTGTAGAGATGGGGATTTTAAAAGTTTTTTTTCTTCTCAAAGAGTTTTATTTCATTTCAGAGGGCAAAGCCAAACGTTCAAAATATTAACCACTTGCTTACTGGGCACTTAAACACCCTTCCTGCCCAGACCAATTTTCAGCTTTCGGTGCTCTCACACTTTGAATGACAATTACTCAGTCATGCAACACTGTACCCAAATGAATTTTGTGTCCTTTTTTTCCCACAAATAGAGCTTTCTTTTGGTGGTATTTGATCACCTCTGGGGTTTTTATTTTTTGCGCTATAAATGAAAAAAGACCGAAAATTTTGAAAAAAAACGCATATTTCTTTGTTTCTGTGACAGAATTATGCAAATTATTAATTTTTCTTCATAAATTTTGGCCACAATTTATACTGCTACATATCTTTGGTAAAAATAACCGAAATTAGTGGATATTATTTGGTCTTTGTGAAAGTTAGAGAGTCTACAAGCTGTGGTGCGAATCGCACAAAATTGATCACATCTGATGTACTGGTGACTTATCTCGCTTCTTGTGACCCGAACAAGTCAGGAAAGTACAAATACCCCCCAAATGACCCCTTTTTGGAAAGTAGACATTCCAAGGTATTTAGTAAGAGGCATGGTGAGCTTTTTGATGTTGTCATTTTTTTCCCACAATTCTTTGCAAAATGAAGATTTTTCATTTTCTTTATTTTTCTCCACAAAATTGTCATTGTAATAGGTTATTTCTCTCACGTGGCATGTGTATACCACAAATGACACCCCCCAAAAAATTCTGCTACTCCTCCTGAGTATTACAATACCACATGTGTGGGACTTTTTCACAGCCTGGCCACATAGAGAGGCCCAACATGCAGGGAGCGCCATCACGTGTTCTAGAAGCATAAATTACACATCTAACTTGTTGACTACTTATTACACTTTTGAAATACCAGGACAATGACACGTGACACTGATGACAGATGGCACTGATACGTGGCAATGATGACACTTATTCATGGCACTGATGACACGTGGCACTGATGACAGATGACACTAATATGTGGCACTGATGACACGTGGCACTAATACGTGGCACTGATGACACGTGGCACTAATACGCGGCACTGATGACACGTGGCACTAATATGTGGCACTGATGACACGTGGCACTAATACGTGGCACTGATGACACGTGGCACTAATACGTGCCACCGGTGAAAGATGGCACTAATACGTGGCACCAATGACGCGTGACACTGATGACAGATGGCACTGATAAGTGGCATTGATGACACGTGACACTGACAACAGATGGCACGTGACACTGACAGGTGGCACTGATGACAAATGCCACTGATACGTGGCACTGATGACAGATGGCACTAATACGTGGCACTGATGACAGATGGCACTATGTGGCACTAATAACACGTGGCACTGATGACAGATGCCACTTATACGTGGCACTGATGACAGATGGCACTGGGGACAAATGGCACTGACAACAGGTGGCACTGGGGACAGATAGCACTGCGGGCAGGTGGCACTGGGGTGGGGTGGATTGCACTGGGGTGGATGGCACTGGGGCGGATGGCACTGGGGCGGATGGCACTGGGGCAGGATGGCACTGGGGCGGATGGCACTGGGGCGGATGGCACTGGGGCGGATGGCACTGGGGCAGGATGGCACTGGGGGGGCATGGCACTGGGGGGGTGGCACTGGGGGAGGATGGCTCTGGGGGAGGATGGCTCTGGGGGAGGATGGCTCTGGGGGAGGATGGCACTTTTTTTTTAACTTTTTTTTTTACTTTTTTTTTTTTTTTTTTCTTTTTTACACTGACGGCTGCTGCAGCCGTTCTTCTCTCCCCTCTCACACGCTGTCTGTGTGAGGAGGGAGAGCGGCGCTGAGAGATGATCTCATATGTTTACATATGAGATCATCTCCCATTGGACACGCCGATCACGCTGTAAACGGCCGCTGTGATTGGCCGTTTACAGCGATCTGTGTTTGCCTGTCCCCGGGGGACACGGCAAACACAGAACTTCCGCGATGCGCGCCCGCGGCGGCGCGCATTGCGGAAGTAAACACCAGGCCGTCCAGGGACGGCCAGGCGAGGGAAGCCGCCCGCCCTAAGGCCGTCATTCGGCTATAGGGCGGGCAGGAAGCGGTTAAAGAAGATTGCACATAAACCATTATTCTATGTGTGGCCAAGTCTCATATTCTCAACTGGCCACAAGGGGCCATCTGTTGCCTATTGAGTTTATGTGAAATCTCCAAAATACCTGTACAATATTGTAATTAGAAATATATTTCTATCAGATTTAAATATATATTTAAAGTATTGAGTGTTTGTGTTGGTGTTACTGTAATTGGTTCAACTTCAAAGCTTGGCCTTTTGTTTTCCCTGATAACATCTCACCTGGGAAGTAAACAACAGCTTTCGTTGACTCATCCAATCAGGCTGTTCCCAATATACATTGACTAGGTACAGTGACCAATTAGGGAGAATATATTAGCCACACTACAGAAAGTAGGGGGGGGATATAATGCTTTGTGAGCAAGCCAAGTCACTCTGGTGTGGGAGCACACGGCAGTCACCATGGGCTGACCTGAAGTTAACAGGTAATCTAACTCTGAACTTGCACCTTATATTGTATTGTAAATATGATTCTGTGAGTAATGTGTAAATATCATGTAAGCCAGGGGACCTACACTGGATATTGTGATGTAAATACTGTCTGGTGTGCAATTTGTATATATTATGTAACCCTATAAATAAATGTGTATTGCTGATTGAACTATCTCTTTTGTACAAGATCTCTCAGATCTAGATATGTATATGTCCATACTACTACAATGATTGAGGTGTATGCACATAATCATAAATACTAGTCAACACCTGGAAACCTTTTCTGTTGCCCGAAAAAAGAACAAATTAATCTGAACATCTAAAGACCTTTGTCCTTTCCAAGTAACACAAAGTCCTCTTGATATTCAACTTGTGGAAAAAGATCTCCTCCTCCCCTGCTAGGTTTGCGCAGAAGGTTGGAAGTACAATGTCTTGAGCATGATTCTGCACTGAAGTTATCTTTGGTAAAAATTTTGGGTCTGCCCTTAGTAGAACTCTATCCGGAAATATAGACAAGTAAGGTTCCTTGACAGAGCGTTTAGCTCATGGATCCTGTGTGCAGAGACAATGCCAATCAAATATGGTCTTAAAAGTGAGATACCCGAGAGGTGCTTCTTCCAAAGGCTCAAAAGGACTCTTTGTTAGAGACTGCAGGACTACTGAAGGGAAACCCTTGAGTGGTGCTGGTCTAGATTCTGTAAGAGCTTTAAAAAATCTGATTACCAGTGGATACCAATGCCACAGATCTTTCTAAGAACACTGCTAGCACAGAAGCCTGCGCTTTCAGGGTACCGACCGCCAGGGCCGGGACAAGGGGTGGGCAGGAGGGGCGGCTGCCCTGGGCACTGTGGTATCATGTGAGGTGGGGGGGGCACCACATGGAAAATGGGGGAGGGAATTTGTGTTGGAAAGGGGGATTTGGGGGGCAGCAGGGAGTAAGTATTGTTCTAGGAGGGGAAATGTGGGGGGTATTCTAAAATGTAGGGGGAGGAGGAATGGGGGAAGAAGATTTGTGCTAGAAGGGATGAGTGGGGCACTTTGTGCTGGAAGGGGGATTTGCAGTGGGGTTATTGGAAGGGGCAGAGAATTTGTGCTAGGAGGAGTGATTTTCTTTTGGGGGGCACTTGAATTGGGGGGGTTAAGATTTGTCCTGGGAGGGGGGATTTCAGCAGGGGAGCATATTTGCACTGGGAGGAGGGGGCATTTATTCTTAGGGGGTGAAAAAGATTAGTGCTCAGTCTTTATTTTTGTGGTGGAGGGATTTTTGATGACACATAATGCTGATACACCTTGGGGGCGGGGGGGGGGGGGGTGCAGTTTGGCATGTTTGCCCTGGGCTCTGGATGACCTTGCCCCGGCACTGCCGACCGCTAGTCTCTTATCAGCTCCATCTTGTAAAAACTCTAGAATGGAAACAAGGCTCCTTAGGTCTTGGGCAGATGAATTACACCATGAATTATAAACTTTCTAGACCTTAGTATAAATGTCCCTTGTTAACCACTTCCCACCCGGCCAATGCATATATACGGCCGGGTGGGAGCCGTCTATTCCTGACAGGCCGTTCAGGAACGTCCTTCAGGAATAGCGGGATCGCGCGCGCTCGCGCAGCGGCGCGATCCCGATGTGCTCGTGTCACCCGGACACGGCACATCTCAGATCGGCAGGAGGGCTCTGTGATTGGCCCTCCTGATCACATGACGGCCGTGTCCAATCACGGCCGTCATGTGATGTAAACAAACAGCCGGTTGCTAGGCAATCGGCTCTCCTCTCCTCACACGGAAGTCACCGCTGAGGAGAGAAGAGCAGAACGCTGCAGCCGGCTGATGATCAGTGAGTATGGGCTGCTTTTTACAGCTTTTTACTCACTGATCATCAGTGTAGTGTCAACACACAACACACCACACAGTCCCCACACATGTCCCCAAAACACACATGTCCCCAAAACATACATGTCCCCAAATAATAAAAACACATGTCCCCAAATAATAAAAACACATGTCCCTAATAATAAAAACATGTCCCCCACATATGTCCCACTAAAATCACATGTCCCAATGATTATCTGCACACATATGTACGTGATCACCTGCACACATATGTACATGATCATTTGCGTACATATGTCCGTGATCACACAAACCAATTATTATACACTTAACGGAATTTTTTTTACCAAAAACATGTAGCAGAATACATTTTGGCTTAAATTTATGACAAAATTTGATTTTATTGGATTTCTTTTCAAATAGAAAAAAGAAAATATTGTTTTTTTTTCCAAATTTCCGCTATTTTTGCGCTTATATCGAAAAAAAAAAAAACGGAGTCGTGAATAAATAACACCAAAATAAAGCTCTATTTGTGCGAACAAAATGATAACAATTTCATTTGGGTACAGTGTAGCATGACCGCGCAATTGTCACTGAAAGCGCTAGAGCGCTGAAAGCTGAAAATTGGGCTGGGAAGGAAGGGGGTGAAAGTGCCCTGTATTGTAGTGGTTAACTTTAGTAGTGCTGCAATCAACCGGTTGGAAAACCCCTTTCTTTTTAGGAGCTGCTCCTCAGATACCAGGCTGTTAGCGCCAGACTGGCCACCTCAGGGTGATGTACCGGCCTTGTATCATTAGATCGCACCTGAGGGGTAGATGACAACAAGGTTTGACCGCCATTCCCAGAACAGTTGAAAATCAGGCCCTTTGTGGCCAAAAGGGCATGATTAAGATGATGGGTACCATTTCCTTTTGCATTTTTATCAATATTAAAACTGAATTAACTGGAATGGGGGGAAAGCGTAGCAAAGATGAAATGTCCATGGATACGCCAATGCGTCTGTCCCTAGTGACCTGTTGTGATTGCTTGGGGAAAATAATTGAGGAACTTGAGCATTCTCCTTTGAGGCAAACAGGTCCACCTCTGGCTGCCCCCACTTTTGAGCAATCATACCGAAAACCTCTGAGTTCAGTGACCATTCTGCTTCTTGAATGGGATTCCTATTCAGGAAATCTGCCACTCTGTTCAGGGTCCCCTTTAGGTGGATTGCTGACAGAGACAGCAAGTGTTCTTCTGCCCACCGAAGAATTTCCATAGCTAGTGCTAGCAATTACTTTCTCCTTGTACCTACCTGCCTGTTTATATAAGCCACTGTAGTGGCATTGTCCATTAGTACCCGAATATGGTGAGAACGAAGATCATGAACAGATGTTATTAGAGATAAGGCAATTTACATGAGCTCTCTCCAGTTTGAGGACCTTGTTGCCTCCTTCTTGGACCAACTTCCCTGAGTGAAGTTCTTTTCTAGGTGGACCCCACATCCCCAAGAGCTGGCATCGGTTGTCAGTCTTTTCTTGACTGGAAAAGCCCAGACTAAACCTTTTTATAGGATCTCCTGCCTCTTCCACCACCATAGTGACCTCTTCACTTGAGTTAGAATTTTTTTTTTTAACATAAAAGTTTTATTTATTCCTAACAATACAAAAAATACAATCTAGAAGCAGTACAAGTAGACAGATATTACAGATCAATCATTAACCCGGGTACTTATCAAATACTTCTAAAATCTGATGGGTTATGTCTGTGGGGCCTCAGCCCACCCTCAACAGCTGCAAGCACATGAGTATTATGAGGGCCCAAACCACTCCACCGGAGGGGGGTGCCAGGCCCACCACCTCTCCCCCGATCAACCCCACCCGCCCACTACGCCAGCCACTGTGCGAGCGGTAGACTATGGTCCAATCCCGGTCAATCCGGACAGGAACCATCGTCTACCCAATGGTCACCTGCTTTGCCTCCACCCAATCTGCCCACACTCTATCAAACTTCCCTGGGCAATTCCTTCCCATGTATGTTAACTTATATAGAGGCAGCGCCCTATTTATAAGTGTTGACCGGAGCTGTTTGGTTGGGGGCTGAGCTTGGTTCCAGTTAAGAAGAATAGCCTTCCTAGCGTACATAGAGGCGTAAAAAACAAACAGTTTCTTCCGCTGGGGGGCCTCGATGAAGGAACATATGCCCAGGAGAAGGGGACTCTTCGGAATATGTAGCTTACCGACCGAGTTGATGTCATCCAAGACCCCCGACCAAAAATCCCCGATCAGCGGGCATGACCAGACCGTGTGAAAGAAATCTGCCTCCCCTGCTCCGCATCTGGGGCATGCCGCTGATCTGTCCGGATATATCTTGGCCAGACGCATCGGGGAGAAATAAGCACGATGCAGAAATTTTAGTTGGGCGAATCTATCCCTTGAAGAGAGAGCCAGGGCCAAGTACTGCTGGATCCCCCCCTCCCAGTCCTCCCCCTTTAAATCCAGAATGTCCGTCGCTAGGTCTCATACAGCTGGGAAACCTTAGAAGTGTCTAATAGTGCTAACATGTTATAGAGAGTTGACAGTGTTTTAGTCCGTTCAGGAGACCTAAGCTCTGTCTCCAGATCTGACATTTGTAGAGGGATTGGGTCAAGAAATTGGGATCTATAGGCATATCAGACCTGGAGATACCTGAAGAACATTCGGTTTGAAAGGCCTCTAAGATCCTTCAGGGCATCAAACGTGATAAGCTGTCCCTGGGACACTATATCCGCCAGTGTGTCAATCCCGTATCTAGTCCATACAACCGGATCCGGGATGGAGTAGAAGTGGGGGAGTCTTGGGTTACCCCATAATGGCGTCTCGGGGGACCAGGTGTTTGGTTTCCCCAGCTTCTTGGTCACCGTGTCCCACACCTGAATTGTTGTCTTCATAGGCGGTGTCACTCCCTGGTTGGATTTGGGCCCTCTATAAATTAGATTCCGCAAGTCGGAATAGGTCCCCAATAGGGCCCCCTCCACCACCGATGCCAGGTTCGCACGTTCTCCACCCAGCCACCATTTAAGTGTCACAAGAACCGCCGCCCAGTAGTATTTTAGGAAGCAAGGGAGGGCAAGGCCCCCCATTGCAACCGGAAGTTGCAAGGTAGATTTCGCTATCCTGGGAGCCCCCCCACTCCAAATAAAGGAGACAACCACACTGTCCAGTTTTCTAAAGAAGGAGGTGGGTATGGGAACGGGAGTCTGCCTAAAAAGATAGGTGAGTCTAGGTAAGATGGACATTTTAATTAGATTAACTCTACCTACCGGAGAGAGGGGGAGAGATCTCCAAACCGCACATTTCTGTGTAATCTGAGCCACTACTGGGGTGAGATTAAGAGCGACATATTGCCCAAGATCCCTATTGATCTCTACCCCCAGGTATCTAAACTGGGATACTCGCTTGAGCAGCCCGTCAGAGTCAAAAGGTCCTACCCTTGAATAGAGAGGAAACAGTACGGATTTACCCCAGTTTATATGGACCCCTGAGTAGTGCCCATATCTGTCTATAACCTCGAGTGCCCGCTGTAGGGAGGTACCATCATCTCTAAGGTACAGCAGAGTGTCGTCTGCATAGAGCGACACCTTTTCCATCAGGGGACCTATGTTTATGCCTCTCACTTGGGTCGTGGACCTGAGAAGGATAGCCATAGGCTCTATCGCCAAGGCGAAAAGCCCCGGCGATAGGGGGCAACCCTGTCTCGTCCCCCTTCGCAGGTGGAAAGGTGGGGAGAGAACAGCCCCCGTGCGCACCCTGGCAGTCGGGGACCTGTACACAGCCTCGACCCAGGAGACGAAGATGGGACCAAAGCCAAATCTGCGGAGGACCTCCCAGAGATAAACCCATTCCACTGAATCAAAAGCCTTTTCCGCATTCAGGGAGGCCACTACCGCTTCGTCAACATCTCCGACCCCTGAGGACAAGACCGCATACAGTCTCTGAAGGTTAATGTCCGTCCCCTTCCCGGGCATAAAGCCCGACTGATCTTCATGAACTAGGGTAAGAATTACCTCATTAAGGCGTCTAGCAAGGATTTTAGTCAATACCTTGGTGTCAGAATTAAGAAGGGAAATAGGTCTGTAGGAGGAGCAGAGCTGGGGGTCCTTCCCAGGTTTGGGTATTACTATAATAATAGCCTATGCCATAGAGAGGGGAAGAGCGTCACCGGACAACATCTTCGTGAACATGGTATGAAATCTGGGTACCAAGTCTTCTGCATATTGTTTAAAAAATTCAGGTGGGAGCCCATCTGTACCCGGAGTCTTGCCTGACTGGAGGGAACCCAGCGCAACCCGTACCTCCTCTACCGTGATTGGACTATCCAAGGCCTCCCTAGCCTCAGGAGTCAGGGTCGGAAACATCACATCGTCTAAAAAGTAGTTTAACTGGTCAGTGGAGTAGTCCACTCTAGAGGAATACAATTTGGTGTAAAAGTCCTCAAAGCATCTATTAATGTCCGCTGGATCTGTTTTAATGGTCCCATCCTCAGATTGTATCCTAGCTATGGTAGAGATCGGGGATTGTTCCTTAGATATCCAAGCTAGCATCCTACCTGTCTTCTCCCCTTGTTCAAATATCCTTTGTGTCTGAACTAATTGCCTCTTGTGTACCTTAGCTACCCTCAGGAGCATCACCTCCCTGTACGCTACCTTCATGTCCTGCCCGGTGATTAGGTTAGCCGTACGGGCAAATCTTAATTCCAAGGCCTGGGCCTTGGCCTCAGCCTCCTCAAGGGTGATCTGATCATTCCTGCGCTCTCTGGCAATAGACGAGAGATAGCATCCCCTTATATGCACTTTAAAAGCGTCCCATTCAATGCCCGGCGAGGCGGTGCCATCGTTCAAACACCAATATAGTTGTATCAGCACCGCGATTTCAAATTCTATAGTGGGATGAGTAACCCAGAACCTAGAGAGACGCCAGATTCTATCTGAAGGGGCGGTATTTGTTTGTATGCTACAGAGCAAAGGGGAATGATCTGATATGCCCCTAGGGAGAATGCTAATATCCCTAAGCTTAGGAAGCATGGTGACACTTGCATAAGCAAGATCAATACGTGATAGTGTATTATGGGGGAGAGAATGGCAAGTATAGGAGCGTTCCGAGGGATTTTTCCAGTGCCACACATGCTCCAGACTGAATATTCCTGCCCATTTAGACAGGTTAGACTCAGTTGAGGAACCCGGAGTCAATCTATCCAGGGGTGGGTTCGGGCAATATTAAAGTCACCCATCAACATAATATTATCCGTGGAGTATTGAGCCAGTAAGGGAACAATGCTATATAGTAAGGACAGGTCAGCCGGGGGAGGGGGGGGGCAGGTAAAGACCCACCACCACCATCTCCACCCCGTCTATGCATGCATGAAGTATGACATAGCGTCCCCCAGGGTCCAGCTTGACATCTAGCAACTCAAAGTTGAGAGTTTTACTTATTAAGATACTGACCCCCGAGAGTATCCCGTGTGGGTAGCGTGAAAATGTCTCCCGACCCATGGCCGTTTGAGACTGAGAATTTTGCTGCCCACCAAGTGCGTTTCCTGTAGGATGCAAATATGGGGGTTATATTTTTTAAGGAACTCAAAGACTAGTTTGCCTTTGACCTTATTGTTAAGTCCCCTGACGTTCCATAAAAGAACCTTTAGCTGGGCCATAGCATGGGCCGAATGAGATAACTCTCGGAGAATAGTAGGCAAGCTGGGCCTTGGGGGAACAGCCCCTCCCCCAGTATAGCAAGAGCCCTGACCCACCCTCCAAAGGCTGGATAGAGCCGTGGGGCGACACATACCCATAAGAACCACATGTACTCGTGTAAACATATCCGTCTGACATAAAGTATAGCCATAAAAACCTGGAAAGAAAAAACAAAACAAAACTTGAACTTTAACACCCAACCCCTCCCACCCCACACCCCGCCAACCGTAGCGTATGGTGTCTGCATACCCAAACCAACCAGATAAGTCAAATAGGAAGGTCTCCTAGTGGGGCAGCGTGGCACAGCAGCACACCATGGAGACAAGAAAAAGGAAAAGGAAAAGGTGAAAGCAAAAGAATTAATGAGAGAAGAGAGAAAAGAAAAAGGGAGAAAAGAGGGGGGAGGGAGAACCTGGGAGCTCCACCCTGCATCCCTTGCACCGAGTCATCATATAGAGGAAACATTGCAAACTTTTAAATTCTAGTATAACAGGTGTAGTAACCATCTCTTAGTAGATACTAAGGGCACCAACTTGTGCTCCCACCGCCCGCCACAGTCCCTCCAGCCCCACGATAAAAGTCATTCCGGGCCAACCGATCCCCATCAAAGGCCCTCTGGGAACAGCCCGCCCGGGGGAGCAAACACAACATCGACAGTCCCTCTGTTTATTCCCCCCACCCCACCCCATAGGGCAAATAGGCATGAGCAAGTCCAGATGCGTTCCGGTGGGGGGGAGGGGGGGGACAGGTGCCACCGGCACAAATGAAGGTGGAGGGGGGGAGAGAGTGTTGAAATGTCTATCAGAAAGAAAAGGGAGGGAAAATCCACCCTCTCTCCCCGTATAATGTGCTTGTCATGTAATTAGATAGCTGCATTGCACTAGCCCCCACAAAAAGTTATCCAGTCCCGCAACAAGTCCGATCCCCCGGGCCCCGGAGCCCCAAAGCGCCGACCCGCAGCCCGGCACCCCACAGTCCCTATTTTAGCTCTACCATTACCAGGCTCCAGTCCAGGAGGGGGGGGGGGGGACCGATCAGGCTCAAGTAGGGAACGAACGGGGACATATGCGGACGGCGAGGCTCAGCCAGCCAGCACACACACAGCGGGTCACAGGAGCGGCAAGCTCCCTGACGGCAGGAACAGAGAGGCCACAGGCGCGGCGGGAGCATTACTGACCTCCGGCAAAAAATGGCGGATCTAACAGTCCCGAGGCAGCGACTCAATCCAGCGGGATGCCTCATCCGGGGATGCAAAGAATCTTGTAGACTCGCCATCCACCACTCGTAGTCTAGCCGGGAACATCATGTTATACTTCAGGCCTCTTGCGCGGAGCTGTGCTTTAACATGATCAAACGTGCGGCGAAGGCATTGTGTTTCAGTCGAGTAGTCCGGGAAGATCATAATCCTGGCGTTCTCGTGCCGCAGCTCCCCGATCTTCCTCGCCTCCCTCAACACCACGTCCCGGTCACGAAAATTCAATAGCCGGAATATAAAGGTCCTTGGTGGCGTCCCCGGCGGTCCCTTCACCGACGGCATCCGGTGCGCCCGCTCAACCGCAAAATGGGGGGAGAAAACCGCCTGGGGTAGAAGGGTGCACAACAGCTGTTCAGCAAAAGTCACCGGGTCCCGACCTTCCGCCCCCTCCGGGAGGCCCACCAGGCGGAGGCTGTTCCTCCGGTTCCTGTTTTCCTGATCTTCTGCGCGGGACTCTAACACCCTCATCTTCACCTGCAGGGTCCGGATGGATTCACCGTGTGAAAGAACCGTGTCTTCCGTATCCCCCACTCTCCTCTCAGCCTCAGCCAGCCTGTCCCTGTACTTGTCCATATCCCTCCGGATCAGACCCATCTCCATTTGCATCTGCTCAATTTTAGCCATCAGCGTGGTCTGGCACCCCGTAATGGCCTGCATAAGAGCAGTGAATTAGTCGGTCCCCAGCGCGGCCGCCTCCGGGTTGTCCGTCTGGGACGCCATGTTGAGGGAGAACGCACGTGTGTCCCGGGCAGTCGGCGGGGTCTTTTGGGCCTGCTGCTGCTTCTTCTGTGAGCCGGGGTTCCCTCTTCTCATACCCGGAGCCAAGTGGCACAATCAGAGGGTCAGAAGGGTGTTGTAATTCCTCTCTAGACGGATAATTAATCAGTGCAGCACGGAGCTCCCGTCTCACACGTCCGCTCAGGTCGCCATCTTGCCATGCCCCCCCCCCCCCCCCCCCCCGAGTTAGAATTTTTACCTCTGTTTCTAGGGATTCCAAACTGTGATCCCATGATCTCAGTAGAAAAGCCTGCAGGCACCTGAAATGCAGTCTCGCCCACTGAACAGCCGGCATTGTTGAAGTCAGTACTCCCAAAGCCGACATAACCCGTCTTATCGTCAGCCTCTGGTTGGTCTGCAGTACAGACACAGTAGTGTGAATCTTGTCCTTCTCTGGGGGAAGAAAGATTTTTTGATCCACACAATTGATTAGATAACCTAGAAAACGAATCTCCTCAGACGGTTTTAGGGAAGATTTTTGGAGGTATAAAATCCATCCCAGAGACTCCAAATGGCTGCGTGTTTTGCTTAAATTGCTCTGCAATTCTTCTTTTGAGGGGGCAAAAAAAATAGTAGGTCGTCTAAATAAGGAATTACTGCAATTCCCTGAAGAGCTAACGCTTCTGCCATCACCTTGGTGAAAATACAGGGTGAGGATGACAGAACGAACAGTAAGGCCCTGAACTGTAGATGATGAATCACGCCTTCCATCCTTTTTTTTTTAAATCGTTTTTATTGAGTTTTCAGTGGTATACAAATTGCCCACGCAGGGGCAAACCTTCAAATGCGGCAACAGGCCACATATGGCACCTTCTCTTAACATACAATCTGTTACTGATGCAGCAATGGGCCGCATCAGGGCAGGTCAAAACAATACAACCTTAACTAGCTATACCCCAATGTGGGGAGAGGGTATTGCAGGAGGTTTTGTGCTAAGTGTTATACATACAGGATAACATATCATAGGAGCATTTGGGTCAACCTATCGTCCCACTATGACCTTAATGAAGAACTATGGGTTAATCACTACATCAGTTGCCGTAGTGGTATCATCCAACCAGCAGGTCCACACCTTCTCAAATTTTTGTGGGCAACCCCTGCTCGAGTATGTGGCCTTATAGAGGGGCAAACTAGCGTTCACCAGGTTCTTCCAGAATTTGATAGAGGGGGGAGACGATTGCTTCCAGGTCATGGTGATGGCCTTTCGTGCATAGTACAATAACAAGGATATGAGTGTTTTCCTAGCTCTGAGGATCGACATTTGCTCCACTAGCCCCAGCAGACAATATTTAGGGTCACAAGGCATACTGATCTTAGTAGTCCTGACTATCACCAGGAGAACCTCCTTCCAGTAACATTCAATCGCTGGACAAGTCCAGAAAATGTGAATGAAGTCTCCTGGCCGATAGGAGCATCGCCAGCATCGCCGAGGAATGCGTCATGCGGCGACATCTGATGCAATCTGTGGGGCATGTAGTGGGCCCTATGAACAATTTTGTATTGGACCAATTTGTCCCTGGCTGACACCAAAGGGGAGAATGGAAAATCCCAAACCTCCCTCCAGTCATCGTCACCCAACTCCGGGTATGTCCTCCACCCATTTCCTGCGGAGGGAGGACAAATCGGGGACGGCAGCAACCAGCAGGGACCCATAAATCTGAGACACGGGTTTCTCTAGGTCTTTTACCCGAAGGATGGATTCAAGCTCAGAGTATTCTAGCACAACCGATTGACCTAAAAATTGACATCGATATGCATGCGCTATTTGGAGATAACGAAAATGGGCCCACGCTGGCACATTAAATTTAGTGCGTAGTATATGAAAGGGAGTAAGTTCCCCATTAGTGATAACATGTTCGAGAGTCAGTATTTTACATTTGGCCCTGGCCTGCGGGTCCGGGATGGTATTAAACTGCGGGAGGTTAGGATTCAGCCACAGGGGGGTGTGGGGAGACCAGGAGTTTGGCAGGGGTGCCCTCAGCGCCTCCCCCACCCTCCACGCCTTTATAGTGGTGCGCATAGAAGGGGTGAGGCAGTGAGGAGTTTTTAGCCCCCTGAATATCAACCCCCTCAAGGCCTCCAGAGACCCCACTATAGCTGCCTCCAGGACCGTTGCAGCATTGGTCAGGTCCGGCCGCAACCACCAGTGGGCGGTTACAAGCTGAGTAGCTAAGAAATATTTGTGGCAATCAGGAAGAGCCAACCCCCCATTACCCACAGGCCTGGTGAGAGTGGTATATCTGAATCTAGGGGACTTGGGTCCCTAAATGAAGGAGAGGAAAAGTTGTTTCAGAGAGTTAAAGAAGGTTTTAGTCAGCCATTGTGGGGAGTTCCTAAAAATGTACGTAAACTTGGGAAGGATCTTCATTTTTAGAAGGTTAATGCGGCCTATAAGGGAGAGGGGAAGATTGCCCCACGCCTTCAATTTGGACCTGATCCCTACCAGAACAGGTTCAAGATTGAGCCGGACAAAGTCCCCGCTCTCTCTTGAGATAATAATACCCAAGTAGGTAAACCTATCCACCCACTGAAGCGTGCTAGAGGATGGAGAGGTCCTGGCCCCTTCGTCCACCGGGAAGAGTTGAGACTTATGCCAATTCACCTTCAACCCGGTGAAGACAGAGAAGGCATCCATAATTCTGAGTGCGCCCCGCAATGAGTCACCAGGATCATTCAAAAAGAGCAGAAGATCATCTGCATAGAGAGCCACTCTCTCCTCCAGCCAGCCCACCCGAAGACCACGGACCTCAGCCGGACTCCTAAGAGCCTCAGCAATAGGTTCCATGGCTAGGGCAAACAAGGCCGGGGAGAGAGGGCATCCCTGCCTGGTGCCCCTCTGCAGGGGGAACGAAGGAGACAAGGAGCCATTCAGTTTAATGCATGCCATGGGACTGGTGTACAGTGTGCGTATCCAGGCAATAAACCGCAGTGGGAAACCCATTCTTCTAAGCACCTCCCACAGATACACCCATTCCACTGTATCAAATGCCTTTTCCATATCAAGGGTGGCAATAGTCCTAGTGCCTTGATTATCACGGGGGGCACGAATGTTGGAAAACAGTCTACGGATATTGATATCCGTGGACCTACCTGGCATAAAGCCAGTTTGATCAGAATCAGAGATTTGATTACTTTATTAAGTCTAATGGCCAGTATTTTAGTCAATATTTTTAAATCACAATTAAGGAGTGCCATCGGCCTGTAAGAGGCGCACTGTTTGGTGTCCTTATTAGGCTTTGGAATGAGAACAATATGGGCCTCTCTCATAGAGGGGGGCAGGGAGCCCTGTTGAAGACATGAGCGATACATCTGAGCCAACCTGGGGGCAAGTAGTTCTACGTGGGCTCTATAATACTCTATGGGTAGCTCATCCGGCCCCGGTGAAAGACCCGATGGCCATCGTGACCTCCTCTGGTGTGATCTCCGAAACAAGGAGCTGTCGCTCCTCATCAGAGAGCCAACCCAGTGCCAGCGTATCTAACAATGAGGTCATTGGTGCAGGGTCAAAGCATTCAGGGAGTGAGGAGACATACAGAGAGGTATAAAACCTGGTGAATGCAGATAAAATATCCTCTGGAGAGGTAACCAGTGCCCCGTCCTCCGTGAGTATTTCAGGTATAACCGCTACAGGCCTGTCCTGCTGCGCCAGCATAGCTAGTAGTTTGCTATTCTTATCTCCATATTCAAAGTATTTCTGTCTGCTGTCTTGTAGACCCAGCCTGGTGGTGTTTGAGACATGGAGATGCAGTTCTCGCCTGAGCGACAAGAGGTGCTCAAAATTGGGGACCGTCGTCGAGGCGGAGTACTGATCTAGAGCCTCCTCAACCCTGTGCTGCAACTCAGATACCCTATCCCCAAGTTCTGCTCTCACCACCGCCACAGCAGAAATATACTGTCCCCTACCGTAGGCTTTGGAGCATCCCACGTCATCTCCAGGGAGGCTGACCCCACATTGCGCACCCAGTAGTCCTGCAAGGAAGGAGCAACTCTGTCGTGAATTGTTACGTTATTGATCCAATGGGGCTGTAGCCTCCAAAGGGCTTTACTCCTTGTCTTGGTGGTCCTGATAGTCAAATTAAGGGGGTGGTGATCCGAAAGACCGGAGGGAAGGTAGCTAGCCTCCTGGACATTAGCCAGGAGGAGGTAATTTGCAAATGGCAGATCAATGCGGGAGGACGTTTTGAACATGGAGGAAAAACAGGAGTATGCTCTATCCTGGGGGTGAAGCCATCTCCACACCTCCCGGTAGTCTGTTGCTAGGGCCCACGAACCAAGGTCAGGATTAAAAGTCGCTTGTGGGGAGGGCCTATCTAGGTCACGGGACAATGTGGCGTTAAAATCACCCATAAACAGGACACACGTCGGGAATGCGGAGCCAACCACTCATATAAAGTGTACAAATCCTGCACCTGGCTCGGAGGAGGCAGGTACACGTTAACAATAACATATTTCTTATTATAGATGCTCAAGACCACCATAGCAAATTTCCCCTGGGGATCCAAGTGAACCTCATGGATCATACATGGCACTCGCTTACTGATCAGTATCGACACCCCTCGAGAGTACGAGGAGTAGGTCGCATGCAACGCCCTTTGCACCCATGGTTTTTTTAGAGCCAGAACCTTACTACCAGTCAAGTGTGTTTCCTGCAGCAGGACTATGTGGGGATTATGTAATTTTAAATATTGAAATAACAGTGAGCACTTGTATTTGGAGTTGAGTCCGCTGACGTTCCATGATATAATAGTTAGCGACTTGGTATCAGAGGAGGCCATCACGGGACGTCAGGGGGAAACAAAAACAGGATGATCCCAGACAACCAGCAGGTGTAAGCAAACCCAAATCTAGTACACATACTCTTCAGTAGTCGAACAGCACATAATTTAACCTTAGCTTTAAGACAAAAAACCCTCCCCCCCACAGAACATACAAAACCCCAACATCACAAGAACCGAGGTCAATGACCAAAACACTAGGCCATCTACCCATACAAACTGATGCGGGGTTTCTTCCCATAACTTTAGAACTTACAGATCACCAAGGCCCCCGGATAGTGGGCCACAGGTGGGTACAGTCCTTCCCAGTAAAATCCGCACCAATTTTGGAAAAAGAAGTCCAGTCTTGGAGGGAGAACGGGGAAGAGAAGTAGACAGGGGGTGCGTCTCAAACAAAAAGTGGGCAACTCAGTGGCCTCCAGTGGAGCTCCTTAGGCAGGAGTAATCACATTCCATCCCGGGATGCAGGATAAACAAACAGTCTGTAAGGGCAAAGCTGCACTCAATGGGGAGAAAGGGCCGGGAACAAAGAACAAATGTTGCCAGGATTCTACTCGGGTCGAACCATTGAAGAAGAAGAGGGATACTTAGCTACCCCCCGGCGATCACGTTCAGCCATTCCAAGCCCCCGACCATATATGATCAGCGGGCATCCAGCCACGCGGCCGCAGCCTCCGGGTGTCAAAAAAGCGGGTGTTATCACCATCGGTAATTCGTAACCTACTGGGATACAGAAGACCAAAACGAATTCCTCTTTCTCTGAGCCGGCGTCTCACATCGGTAAAGGACTTACGTCTTTGCTGCACTTCCTGAGAGAGGTCCGGAAAGAATAGAAGTTTGGTGTTCTCATACTTGATTTCAGGCATGGTACGAGCCGCCGGCAGGATGCGGTCCCTGTCGCGGTAATTCAACAGCCACAGCAGGAAGGGGCGCGGAGGTGCCCCAGGCCTCGGAGGGAGTGGTGTGACCCTGTGGGCTCTCTCCACCACAAAGGTAGGTGGCAACTCCCCCAGGTTGAACAAGGTGGACAGGAGTCCTTCAGCAAACTCAGCGGACCTAGGGCCCTCAGCCCTTTCAGGAAGTCCAAGTATGCGGATATTGTTGCGCCTCAGGCGATTTTCAGTATCAATTGCACGTTCTTGCAGCGTATCCTCCACCACGGAGATTCTATCCTCCACCTCAGCGACACGTGAGCGGAACTTATCCATGTCCTGGCGGATGAGACCAACATCTACACTCAAGAAGTCGATCTTGGCTGTCAGGGTTTCTCTACAGGATGTTATGGCTGCCAAGATCTCCGCTCCCGTGGGAGCCCCCACCTCCCCGGAATCCGTGGCCTCCCGCGCGTCGGACGCCATCACAGCCGCGGATTGCCTTGTAGATGAAGCAGCAGCCGGCAGGGGGGGCACGAGGAGTCCTGGAGCCGGATTTAGAACAGCGGGTTTTAGGGTGGCCCATCCGAGGTTCACCCTGCGGTGAGGGAGGATCTTGGGGGATGCTACTGGAAGGGGCAGCAAACGCCCGGGTTCTTCTTGCAGGTCAGAGGATAGGAGTGGATGAGCTACCCACTCAGGGTCCGGGCCTCCAGCAGGGCACAAACACAGCAGGGGGAGACACAGAGGACAGAACAGTACTTGTGCTGTGGGGTACAAGGGGGGGAGGGCAGTACAGTCACCTCCGGGGCACAGCGGCAGTCTCTAGGAGGGTAACACTTTGATGTGGCAGCACTACACTGAAGGCCCAAGGATGAGGATGAAGGGTGAGTCCAGGAGAGCAGGGTACCAGATGATGCCTATAAGGGATCCCCCTCTCCTCCCCCAGCCCCCTTCCTGACCAACCTTCGTCCAGGAACCTCCAGTGGGCATAGAGGGAGCTGGTGCCCTGCCTCCCGCAGAGAGCGGAGCCCCAGGCCGCGTATGATGGGTGCAGGGCAGGCCTCAAGATGGCCGTGAGGTCCGATGCACCAAACAGTCCCGCTGAGCACTATCCGCCGGTCAGGCTCCACAAATGTTAGCTGGATTGCGTGCAGGAGACCTCCGATGGGAGACGAACAGAGGAGTCCCCAGGTATAAGCAGGAGGAGGATGGCGGCGGATTGTGAGGCCGCAAGATGGCGGTGGGCCTCGGGCACTCCGGAGCGGCTTCGCGGGATCCACTCAGCGCATCCAGCCCCCACACCGCCCCACACTGTCCCAGGGGCAACCGCCGTGTATGCGCCGCGGTGCACTGCTTCCTCACCCGCAGATCGCAGTATCGGAGCCCGGGGGGCCGGAGGCGAGGTAGGCAGCAAGATGGCGGTGGCACCACAGAGCAGGAGGCCGGACACAGCCCTGTATTTCTTTGATCGGCGGCCGAGCGGGATAATATCCACCGGGGCTGATGCAGATGGTAGCAGGCGTCAGGCAGGGATGATGTGGAGCCTTTTCCTGCAGTATAGGGCCCAGGATGGATGCGGATGGGATCAGGATGGCAGAGCTCCACTGAAACACGTCCTGCTCCTGTTACATCCGGACACGCCCCACGCCTTCCATCCTTACAGCCAACCTGAGGTACCTCTGGGACTGGGGCGAGATCTGAATATGCAGATATGCGTCCTTTAAAGAGGAAGTAAAGGCAAAAATAAAAAATAAATTAAAAAAAAGCACACCCTGTAAGGCAAAGGCATAATGAGCTAGTATGCATAGCATACTAGCTCATTATGAATAACCTACCTGAGAACGAAGCCCCCGAAGCAGTCCTTCGTCTTCCTCTTCACCGCTGCCATGTATCCCAGAGCGAATTCCGGGCCTCGCTGCTCCGGCGCTGTGATTCGCCGGAGCATGCGCACGGGAGCCGCCACTCGCGGCATATCGCCACGATCTGCGGCCTGCCCAGTACGCCTTGCACCGCTGTCTTCGGGTAAATATCTCCTAAACCATATAGGTTTAGTAGATATTTCTTGGACCTACAGGTAAGCCTTAATCTAGGCTTACCTGTAGGTCAAAGTTGGTTGTAAGGGTTTACAACCACTTTAAATCTATTGACGCCATGAAGCAACATGGCGTCAGTAGATTTCTGACTGAGAAAATCGAGTCAATCTAGAACATTCTGTATTTGATGGATTTGTTTAGAGTCTTTATATTGAGAATCAATCCGGATTTTCCTGTTGGTTTTTTTACCAGGAAAACAGGAACCCCTCCTGACGTTCTTGTAGTGGTACTTGGATCACTATACCCTGCTGCATCAGTTCCTCTAAAGAGGACTTCATGGCCAGGGCTTTTACTGGAACCCGTGGGGTATTTGTCACCAAAAACCTTCTTGGGGTGCTTAAAGAGGAAGTAAACCCTGATGAGTTTACTTCCTCTTTCATTCCCTGCAAAGGCAAAGCATAATAGACTACTATGCATCGCATAGTAGCCCATTATGTGTCACTTACCTGACACAGGAGCCAGCGAAGTCGCCGCTGTCCCCTGTAGTTCGCCGCATCCATCTTGTTGTTGGGGTCTCGCAGCTCCGCCGCTGTCATTCGGCAAAGCCGCGATGACGACACTCCTGCGCATGCGCACGGGAGCCGACACGCGCGGCAGCTCCGTCGCCGAGAATGCCGCGCTCAGTGCTCAGTCAGACAGCGGTGCCTGTTTTCGGGCAAATATCTCCTAAACCATATAGGTTTAGGAGATATTGCTTGGACCTACAGGTAAGCCTTAATCTAGGCTTACCTGTAGGTCAAAGTGGTTTGTAAGGGTTTACAACCACTTTAAACTCCACTGTGTAGCCCTGTGAGAGAGTAATCAGAATAAACCGATTTGATGTTATCCCTGACCACTGCGGAAGAAACTTTTTTAGCCTTCTGCCCACCTGCAGGGTTGAGTCATTGGGGTTTTTTAGCTTGTGTAGGAGGATAGAAAAGAATTTTACCTTTTGTCTTGTGTAGACCAATTTTTCCTTCTCCCCTGAAACCTGCTGTCTTGCTCCTGAGCTTTTTGAGGTCGAAAAATACGTTTTGGGGCCTGCATTTTCTTTTTGACCGGAAATGATTTTTTAAAATTTTTTTTAAATCCGCAGTCCTGTCTAGAATATTATCTAGATCAGGGCCAAAAAAAGTCACCTAAAAAGGGAATCCCACAAAGTTTGCTTTTTGACGCTGTGTCACCTGGTGAGGTGTTTAGCCATAAAGCTCTTATGGCAGCATTTGTCAAGGCTCCTAATCTAGCCGACATCTTAATTGCTTCAGCCGAAGCATCTGCTATATAAGCAACTGCAGAGGTTAGGGTAGAGAAAGAATCTAAAATCTCTAGCTTGGGTGAATCTGCCACTATATGCAATTTTAGCTGGTTAATCCAGTATTCTGGATTCCTGGCTACACACGTTGTGGCCATTGCTGGCTTTAAATTGCTCGATTGCCACGATCTTTTGAGCAAAAGGATATGTTTGTCCATTGGATCCTTTAGAACCCCCATGTGTTCAAAAGACAGGTCGGTGGATCTTGAGACATAGTTCCAAACTACAGAGGGGTCCTCCTCAAAAGGAAAAATGTATTTTGTGGGCTTTGGAGAAAAAAAAAGGAAAAGATTTTCTCTTTGGATCCTGCCATTCTTTTTTAATGGTGTCAGAAATGACAGAATGAACTGGGAATGTCAACCCATTAGGTTCATTTAATGCCTCGTACACACGATCAAACAATCCGATGGACTCAAGTCCGCCGGACAATTCCCCCGTGTGTGGGCTCCGGCAGACTTTTTTTTACCCAAAAGTCCGGCGGACTAAGAAAGTATTTTTGCACTCCAATCTGTCCACCGGACTCGCATTTCGGTGGACAATCCGGCCATGTGTGTGCCAGTCCGCCGTACTTTTGAAATGAACGGACTTTTCCCACCTGGAGAAAAGTCTGCTCATTTTGAGCGTGTCTCCAGGTAGCTGGGGCCAGCGAAGGAGGCGTCGCTGGCCCCGTCACCTGGTATGGACTTAAAGGGGAATCCCTACGCCGAAAAATCGGCGTGGGGGTCCCCCCCAGGTCCATATCAGACCCTTATCTGAGCATGCTACCCGGCCGGCCAGGAAAGGGGGTGGGGACGAACGAGCAGCTCCGCCCCTCCAGAGCCGTACCAGGCCGCGTGCCCTCAACATGGGGGGTGCCCATGTTGATGAGGACAAGGGCCTCTTCCCGACAACCCTGGCCTTTGGTTGTCGGGGTCTGCGGGTGGGGGGCTTATCGGAATCCGGGAGCCCCCTGGCCCCCCACCCTATGTGAATGAGTATGGGGTACAATGTACCCCTACCCATTCACCTGTGAAAAAAAGAAAAAAAAAGCACAACACACAAGGGTTAAAATAGTTTATTGCACAGCTCCGGGGGTCTTCTCGTCGGACTCCTCCGCTATCTTCTGCTTGCTCTTTTACTAGCGGAGGAGCCCGGCTTTCTTCTTCGCTGCCGCCCTCTTCTTCCAACTTCGGGGGTCTTGCTCCCCTCTTTGGTTCTTCTTGCCGGGCCACCGCGCCTTCTTCTAGCTCTTTTACAGGCGGTGGCCCGGTCTTCTGTCGCCGTTGGCGCTGTCGCCATCTTCTGTTCTTCTCTTCTGGAGATGTTGCCTCGTCGCTGCCTCCGGTCACAATGGCAGGGACGCGGCGCACGGCGACTTATATAGGGACATCGCCGGATGATGTCCCCGCCCATTATGATGTCATAGTCCCAGAGGATGCTGGGACTGTGACATCATAATGGGTGGGGACATCATCCGGCAATGTCCCTATATATGTCGCCGCGTGCCGCGTCCCTGCCATTGTGACCGGAGGCAGCGACGAGGCAACATCTCCAGAAGAGAAGAACAGAAGACGGCGGCAGCGGCGACAGAAGACCGTTGTTTAAAGTGCATCAGCGCTGAAAGCTGAAAATTGGTCTGGGCAGGAGAGGGGTTTAAGGGCCCAGTAAGCAAGTGGTTAAACTTCGAATGGGACGTCTCATATTATTATGATTGATGGTCGCATGCTTTTCCTTCCCTTTTTTTCCTCATACACATTAAAATATGGTGGAATCCATATAAAGTACAGGATAGCCATGAAGTTGCCGCCCCTTTCAATGTTAATTCTAATTTATGAATTACATGAGGTTTATTATGATATATGGGCTCAATACTTCTATTAATCAACAGACATTACTTTTCTTGTGGAATAAATGTTTGGAAATTCTGGTCTCCGGAATCACGAGTTCACGGTGGATATTATCTTTACTTTTTTATCAAACCTCTTCCATTTACTTTCACCTTGTTTTTTCCCTTTCCTTATCATGATTTTGTTCCCCTTCTTATCTTCACTTCCCCAATATCTTTGACTCTGTGGTTTTATTCTCACTGGGTATTCTTATGTATGGTCCCTATCACCGTTTATGAATATCTTCTACAATCATCCAATTGTAATAATACACCTGTATCTCACACAGGGTCAATACTTGTGAAAGGTTTCGGGGTTATAATTTTTAAATTAGCGAGTTTAATACCAATGTTTCCATATATTTAGATATCAGCTTGTGTCTGGGTCATTACCCCTCCCAGTCACCGGGGGAGGCTCCCCCCGGTATGTCTGAGCTACCCTGGGGCTAAGGCGTCTGGGTAAGACTCTGCTAAATTTTGATATGTATTGTACAATCGCTCTTTTCTCCATTTTTTCTGTGTTGTTATTGAAGGTTACTTTATATAGTTTTTATTGATCTAATTGTGATTTATGTATATATTTCTAGATGCATGTATTTCCTGAAGAAGCTGAAAAGCGAAACTAGTCGAAATACTACACCTTCCCCATGAGTTATTGATATGTTGCATTGCAAAATGTTTTTATTTTTAATAAACGATAAAATCTTTTTTTATATATTTCTTCTCTTTTGTTTTCTCAATTTATATAAATGTTTAATGTGCACCGCAATAGTCCCCCTGCTCGCATTCTCTCTTGATGTTTCTGGCCGGAGACCAGAATTTCCAAACATTTATTCCATATATAATTGGGAAGATGGTGCATGATGTAAATTTAATTTCTAATTTATTACTTTATGAGGCCATTCTTAATTTTCATTACTTTTCTTGTATAATTAAACTAAAGAAGGGCGTTACTTATTATTTATTTCTTATTTATTGTCTCCTTTCTACATCTGCCTCATGGATTTCTACATGAGTACGACTTCCATATGATATACAAACTTATACATCTTCACAACCACCTAAGTGTTGTGTCGTCATTGATACCCATGCCCCTAAGTTTATCTATTAATTGAGTGTGGGGTTCACACGTGTGGAGACTCCAGGTTAATGAGTTACCGGCGGTTACAACCACTTATGTTCTAATTACACCATCACATGATGACACTCATTTAATATATATATGCTTTTTGTTTAGAACAACGATTAGCTATGAGTAAGCGCTAACTTTAGCGTGAAACGCGACAGCATTTTTTGTTCTATATTCTTTTTCCCTTTGCTGTTGTGACTTGTATGATGCAAAGGTTTTTTAGTGGAAACAATAAAGGCACAATTCACTTTATCTGATACGGAGTGTGGCTATCCAGAGTTCTTCTGTTCTTTTTCATTTGGCTAGTGCAATTAGCCTGCACCTGGGACCCCTATCTGTTTGGAGGAAGAGCAATCAGTTTTCCGGTGAATCAGCCTGGAGCGGTAGATTTCCTTCTTTCCCATTATCGACTTTCTGGATCCTCTTGCATAGGGACAAGGTGCTTTGGGGTCAGATCCCAAAGCACCCTCCCCATGTTGAGGGCATGTGGCCTGGTACGGTTCAGGAGGGTCTGGTATGGATTTTGGGGGGACCACCACGCAATTTTTTTTTTTCATTTTTGGTTCGGGGTTCCCCTTAATATCCATACCAGACCCAGGGGGCCTGGTAATGGATGGGGGCAGGACCCAAGCAGTTTTTTTTTTGATGATTTTTACCTATATTGCCGAGACCCGACTATTCATTACAGTTACAGCAGTTTTAAATTTTTCCTTTAGAAATTTTATTTTGCTGTGGTACTGTTCTAAACACGGGAATAATGCGCCACTTTACAGGCATACTATAGAAACACCCCCCCGGCACGATAATTAAAAGGAATATTTCATTTTTAGTGTTTCACTTTAAAGCAGGAAAAAAAAGAAAAATAAAACACTGCTCCCGAAAAAAAAAATTTGCAATGATACATGTCCCCTGGGGCAGGACCCGGGTCCTCAAACACTTTTTATGGCAATAACTTGCATATAAGCCTTTAAAATTAGCACTTTGGATTTTTCATGTTAGTGTCCCATACACTAACAGTGTTTCAGCGGCTTTCAAATTTGCCCCAAACACCGCTTATTGTTCGGTGTACGCCGAACAACCAAAGTTCGGCCGAACTTATGCTCATTCCGAACTGTTCTCCCATTCCTAGGAGGGCAGAGGGGTTATGGTAGCTCTATAATATTGCCCATGCTTTTATGATGGGATATCCAGCAAACTCCTATAGGTGTGATAATCACGCTTATACAAACCTCTGGCTATATAGCATAAGCTGACAGACATTGATCCCTATGGTAAATAGCATTAGTTTATCCTTAGACTGATAAAAAAACAAAAAACACACATGTTGTTACAGGGTGGATCAATAATAATAAATATGACCTTTCTAGCTAAAAATTTTAACTATTTCTGTCGTCTGTTAACTTGAGAAAAGCCAAGCAGAAAATGTAGAATTTTAGACTTAAAAGGCAATGGGTTACTGAGACCTTGCACATTGCACATTTTTTTGTGAAGAGGAACTAATCAGGTTCAGTTGTTTTCAACATCTAACTGCCTGCTGGGGGTTTGTACATAGTGAGGAAACATGATGTGTGTTTTGAAACTATAACGGTTTGCAGTACATTACACCACTACTTTCTTAACCCATGAGTTACCATAAGCATCTTCAAAAAACAAAAACAGGGTCCCCTTAAAACCCACCCCCTTTCCCATTTATACTCAATTTCACAGTACCCCTTGCATCCCCCCCACCCATCCCAACCCTTTTCCATTGCAGCCATTGCAAAATATATAGTTATAGTTAGTCGTTTAATTTCATTAGGTTGAAAAAAGACAAGTCCATCTAGTTCAACCATAAAAAAAAAAAATTATAATATCATACATACAATCCCATATACACAATCCTATACCCATCTTGTGCCTGATGATACTATGGCATGTGACCCTGGCTTTGTGGTTGTGACAGAACTAGACATTTTCACTTTTCCCTGAATCGATCATATGATAGGGTGGGTCTCAAATACACTAAAAAGAAAAAAGAAAACGAAAGGAACACTTTGAAAACACATCAGATCTCAATGTGGAAAAATATCATGCTGGATATCTATACCGATATGGATTGGCTAATGTGTTAGGAATGAAAGGATGCCACATTGTTTGATGGACAGAGGGCTGAATTCAAAGAAAAATACTAGGGCTGTTACTGATTAAAAATTTTGTGTTCAATTAATCTGATTTTTTTTAAATCGATTATTCGACTAATTTCGATTAATTATAACGCACATACAGATCCAACTACTTTTAGCTGATCTTGCACTGCAACTCTGCATAAGTCAGTGGTAACGGTGGTGTACACTATATACAATCATCTGACACTAGTTAGTTTCCATAATCCATGACTTAACTTCACAGTTCACACAAATGTTTTAAATTCAAACTGCACTGACGTAAGTAATTTTTTTCCCCACAGTAGTGTGACAATCCTTCCACTTCCGGTCTAACTAATCTCTCTCACCTTATGGCATGGATCCCTGTGCAAACAGGTGGTCATGCATGCGGGTATCAAAAGGGTTAACACAGACCATAAACTTCTCTCACAATCTCAGGTCATGGGTAGAAAGAAAAGATCAAAGTGCTCACCGCTTAAGTATAAGATTACATTTTTGTGTTCAAACACAAACTACTTACATAAAGATGATAAAAACACAGCATGTAAAGCCGACAATCGTGTTATTTCCGTAGGGAAGCAGCGGGGGGCATCATTAGTAGCTCCTCCCCCGTACACGTTACGTTCAATCAGAAACTTCAACGTCACCGGACTACTCCCCCCTTCCCTTTGTTAGCAGACGGAGGCACTTGAGGAAGGGGGGAGGAGTCTGGTGACGTCATCGGATCTCCGGCGGAACTCCCTGAAGACCTGGGAAGTCGGGGGAGAGGTGAGTACCGATCAAAAAAAATTTGATCGTTCAAAAAAATTTACGATTAATCGAGGAATTCATCTTTAATTTTCACAGCCCTAAAAAATACTCATCTTTTCTGACTGTTTTTAAATAGCTTTGCATTTGGCTAGGGTCATTGTCACTATTGGTAGCATGAGGAGATACCTGGACCCTATAGAGTTTGCATAGGTACATTAATACGTGCCATTGCCAGAAGGTTTGCTGGGTCTCCCAGCACAGTCTCAGGAGCATGGAGGAGATTCCAGGAGAAAGGCAGTTACTCTAGGAGACAGTGGAGGCCCATCCATAGGGGCGCCCGGGCGCCACAACCCCTCCCCCCCCATGTAGTAAATAAATAAATAAATAAATATATATATATATATATATATATATATATATATATCTATATATATATTTTTTTTTATTTCCCTCCCTATGTGCACTGTATCCTGGTGCCGTTCGCAGTGCAATATAGGAAGCACCACATCTATGCAATTACAAGATTGCAGATGAGGCGCTTCATTTGGCCAAAAAAAAAAGCGCTCAGTGGTGCAGCCCATCGCACCACAGCTTCCGGCACAATGGACCGGCCGAGCAAGTGCATAGACTTGCACTTTGAGTAAGCGGTGGGCGGTGCTTCCAACGTCACTCAAGGAAGTGACGTTGGCATGGCACTGCTCTGTTCTCTGTGTGCCGCATTGGCTGCTTACCACTTCTTCATTATTTATTCAGCGCCGCCGTCGGTACCCCCTCCACATCCACAGGGTTACTATTGGTGGTCGGCACTCGGCAGCATACTCCAACCCCCCCCACCCCCTGTTAATCAAGATTAATAAAAAAAAGTGTTATCATCGGTGGTCGGCAGCATACTAACCCCCCCCCAAGAAACTTTAAAACCCTAAACCCCCTTTTTTTTAAAAATATTGTTGGGGGGGTGGTATGTTGCCGACCACCGATAGTAACCCTTTTTTTTTAAATCTTATTTAGCGGGGGGGGGGGGGATTCCAATGCTGCCGACCACTGATGATAACCTGATAACCCTTTTTTTTTAATCTTATTTAGCGGGGGGGGGGGAGCGGTTAATGCTGCCGACCACCGATAAAAACCCTTTTTTTAATAACTTATTATTGGTGTTTGGCAGCATACCATACACCCCATCCTCCCCCCGCTAAACAAGATAAAAAAAATGGTTATTATCGGTGGTCGGCAGCATACCCCCCTAAACAAGATTTACAGGTTGTAGACATGTGCTATTTGCAGGTTGTAGACATGTGCGATTTTCAGGTTGTAGACATGTGCAATTTACAGGTTCTAGATATGTGCAATTTACAGGTTCTAGATATGTGCGATTTTCAGAAGATATGTGTGATTTACAGAATGCGATTTACAGAATGCAGATATGTGCAATTTGCAGGTTGTAGATATGTGCGATTTGCAAGTTGTAGATATGTACTATTTACAGAATGCAGATATGTGCGATTTACAGAATGCGATTTACAGAATGCAATTTACAGAATGCAGATATGTGCGATTTACAGAATGCAGATATGTGCGATTTACAGGTTGCAGAAAAGGTGCCTGATGTGGTTATACACAAGATAGGCATGATTCATCTGCTTTAGTAGAGCCCTGTGTATAATGTGCAGCCTGTTATATGATGTGCAGAGCCCAGTTTATAATGTGCAGCCTGGTATATGATGTTGATTCGATAAGGGGTGTGGCTTGTGAGAAATAGGAGGGGGCAAATCTGAAGGGGCGTGGTCTTGCGCCCCCCATCCTAAAACTTCACCAGCCGCCACTGCTAGGAGAGCTGAACAGGGCTGAGAAGGTCCTTAACCCATCAGCAGGACCGGTATCTGCTCCTTTGTGCGAGGAAGAACAGGATGAACACTGCCAGAGCCCTACAAAATAACCTTCAGCAGGCCACTGATGTGAATGTGTCTGACCAAACAATCAGAAACTGACTTCATGTGGGTGGCCTGTGGGCCCTATGCTTACTTCCCGGCACCGTGGTGGCATTTGCCATGGAACACCAGAATTAGCAGGTCCGCCACTGGCGCCCTGTGCTTTTTACAGATGAGAGCAGGCGTGACAGACGTGAATGGAGAATGTTATGCTGCCTGTAACATTGCTCAGCATGACCGGTTTGGTGGTGGATCAGTGATGGTCTGGGGATCAATGGAGGGACACACAGACCTCTACAGGCTAGACAATGGCACCTTGACTGCCTACAGTTATCGGGATGAAATTCTTGGACTCATTGTCAGATCCTACGTTGGTGCAGTAGGTCCTGGGTTCCTCCTGGTACACCAAAATGGCTGGCCTCATGTTGTGAGAGTATGCAGCTAGTTCCTAGAGGATGAAGGAATCGATACAATTGAATGGTCCCCACGCTCCCCTGACCTAAATCCAGTAGAACACCTCTGGGACATTATGTTGTTTTGGTACATCTGACGCTGCCAGGTTGCCCCTCAGTCTGTTCAGGAGCTCAGAGATGCCCTGGTCCAGATGTGGAGGAAATACCCCAGGATACCATTCGTCTCATTAGGAGCATGCCCTGACGTTGTCAGGCATGCATACAAGCACATGGGGCCAGACAAACTACAGAGGACCATCTTGAGCTGCTGCAATGAAGTTTCATCAAAATGGACTAGCCAGCTGCATCATTTTCGCATTTTGATTTTCAGGGCGTCTTTGAATTCACCCCCCTGTAGGTTGATTATTTTCATTTCCATCAAACGATGTGACATCCTTTGTTTCTAATACCTTACCCAGTCCATATCAGTATGGACTGCATGATGATATTTTTCCCGATTGAGATATGATGTGTTTTCAAAGTGTTCCTTAAATTTTTTTGAACAGTGTATGTCCCTGTTAACCATGTGACAGTCCCTTAAAGTGGAATTTTAGTCAGAAAATTAAGTCCTGCTAGTTAACTTCAGGCTGGCCCCTTTTGCAGGTATAGCTACAGTATCTCACAACAGTGAGTAACCCCCTCACGTTTTTGTAAATGTTTTATTATATATTTTCATGTGACAACACTGACGAAATGACACTTTGCTACAATGTAGTAGTGAGTGTGCAGCTTGTATAACAGTGTACATTTGCTGTCCCCTCAAAATAACTCAATACGCAGCCATTAATATCTAAACCACTGGCAACAAAAGTGAGTACAACCCTAAGTGAAAATGTCCAAATTGGGCCCAATTAGCCATTTTCCCTCCCCGATGTCATGTGACTTGTTAGTGTTACAAGGTCTCAGGTGTGATTGAGGAGCAGGTGTGTTAAATTTGGTGTTATCACTCTCACTCTCTCATACTAGTCACTGGAAGTTCAACATGGCACCTCATGGGAAAGAACTCTCTGAGGATCTGAAAAAAAGAATTGTTGCTCTAAATAAAGATGGCCTAGGCTATAAGACGATTGCCAAGACCCTAAAACTGAGCTGCAGCATGGTGGCAAAGACTATACAGTGGTTTTACACAACAGTTGCCACTCAGAAAAGGCCTCGCCATGGTCGACCAAAGAAGAAGTTAAGTACACATGCTCAGCATCATATCCAGAGGTTGCCTTTAGGAAATAGACATATGAGTGCTGCCAGCATTCCTGCAGAGGTTGAAGGGGGTGGGGGGTCAGCCTGTCAGGGCTTAGACCATATGCTGCATGCTGTAGCAAATTTGTCTGCATGGCTGTTGTCCCCGAAGGAAGCCTCTTATAAAGATGATGCCCAAGAAAGCCCACAAACAGTTGGCAGACTAAGGGTATAAATAAAAAAGGGGATCAGTGCAAACTATATACCAAATATTACTACAAAGATGGAAAATCCTTGTTTGATATGTATTCTACTTCATAGATAAAGTGCAATAAATCAATAATTATATCAATACTATTGGTGAATCCTAATGCAAATTTCTGCTGTGCATGCGATTATTTAGCTGCTGTGCAAAACTGCTACTGTGCAACCTACATAAATAAATTATTCACTATGCATGCGATTATTTAGCTGCTATGCAAAATACTACTGTGCAAATAAATCATTTGCTGTGCATGCAATGTTTTAGTTGCTGTGCAAACTGCTACTGTGCAGATTACGCAAATAAATAATTTGCTGTGAATGCAATAATTTTGCACAGTAGCATTTTGCACAGCAGCTAACTACGCAAATAAATTATTTGGTGTACATGCGATTATTTAGCTGCTGTGCAAACTGCTACTGTGCAAACTACGCAAATAAATTATTTTCAAAAAATGCTCAACACATTACCATAAATTCATAACGTGAATAAAATAGGTACTGCTGTGCAAATAATTAAAACAAACAGTTAATATAGTGTAAAATCATGCAAATCATCAGATACTAAAAATTAAATAATAATTGAATGAACACTAAATAGTGCAAAATGGTGCAAGATTATCATAAAGTTCTGCGTATCAAATGATCCTTTGTGTACGCCTTTAAGTGTGTAGGTGTACCAATACAGTCCTATTTATATTGATTAGTGATACCCATAAAAGTCCATCCATAAACAGTAAACGTGCAAATTAGTGCAAAAAGTGCTGGTGTGCAGCAATGTGACAGACAAACTCTTCAGGTGACAACCATCCACTGTGTACTCTTCGTATGTTCCACTCAGTGCTCTCTATGCGCTTACCTCTAAATGGGTAAGAAATGCCTCTCAGATATTTCTAATGATGAGTCCTTCTGAGTGTGGTAACCAGGGATGATGTCCTTAAGAGTGCTGTATTGCAATAATGGCTCCCAGTTGGTTAGTTCGCCCGTTCATCCACAACAAATGAAAGCTGGGAATAAACAGGAAGACCCCATAGCGTAATATGTCTCAAATAGGTTTATTTACATATGTTTAAAAAATGGCTACTTACAACAATGCTGAAAACAACAGGCAGATCAAACAATGTGCGGTGTTACAAACGTCTCTATGCGTCACTTCCGGTTGTTCCTTAATCCAGTAACTTCCCTATGCATTACGTCACAGGTCATGACTTCATCAGGGGATCAATCTAAGGGTATGGATTACTGCAATGTCCTGTGGTCTGATAAGACTAGGATAAAAATGTATTTGGTTCAGATGGTGTCAAGCGTGTGTCGCGGCAACCAGGTGAGGAGTACAAAGACAAGTGAGTCTTACCTACAGTCAGGCATGGTGGTGGGGGTGTCATGGTCTGGGGCTGCATGAGTGGTGCCGGTACTGGGGAGCTACAGTTTATTGAGGAAACCATGAATGCCATGTATTGTGACATACTGTAGCAGAACAAGATCCCCATCCTTCAGAAACTGGGCAGCAGGGCAGTATTCCAACATGATAATGACCCCAAACACACCTCCAAGACAACCACTGCCTTTCTAAACAAGCTCGGGAGGAGTAGGTGCAAGCAAAGGAAGGCAGGGGGCGGCTGTTTGTGGAATTGGTGTCCCCTTTCCTTTGCCTCTCCCCTGCTTTCTTTCCCCTCTGTTGGAGGGGCTGGCCTCTGTTCCCTATTGCCAGTAGTAACATTGAAATCCCTTTCCAGTTGGGGTATTGTCCTCCCTGTAAAGTAATAAGATCACAACTTATACCAATTTTCAATATATTATGCTCAGTAAAAGGGCTACTGAGGACATGCCGCATCACAAGGGAAGTAAAAAAACCCGTTCAGAAAAAGAAAAGGCGAATCAGGTGTCAGCGGCAAAACTTGAACGTTATGCTCATGCGACCTCACCAACGAGGGGGGGCAGCACCAGCTGGTGGTGCAACAAAAACAGCAGGGAGCACTACTGGACAGGAGAAGTGGTAGTCAACCAACAATAAATCCCACTACTCCATCCACTAGGAAAAACTTGAATAATACAGGCTCTGGGGAGGGAAAAAAATGGCGCAAACTTCAGCAAGCTCAGCAGACCGCCCCGCGGTAGATGAACCTACATTGGGGGATATACTACAAGCCCTAAATGAGTGTAAATGAGTGTAAAGATTCTATAGTTGGCCTCGATAGTCAGCTGGATAGTATTAAAAATGAATTACTTTCAATGAGCCAAGTTTTGGGCAACAGTGGAGAAAACGACTGCGCTGGAGGGTAGATTAAGCTCCGTGGAGGATGTGCTTTTACCATTACAGCAAAAAATTACAGCGATGCAGAAGCAGATGGCTATGCAGGCAGCAAACAAAATAAATAAATAAATCAATGAAATGGACAATAGACGTTGCAGAAACAATGTGCGTTTGATAGGCCTGCCAGAGGGGAGCAAGGGAACCAACCCTATAGCTTTTTTGGAAGGCTGGCTGAGAGAGTTGTTTGGCGATACCACCTTGATGCCACTCTTTGGTATGGAAAGAGCCCATCGGGTCCCCTCTAGATTTCGGCAGTCTGAATAACGCACCAGACCACTACTTTTTTTTTTCTTTTTCCCCTCCCTATTAGGGGAATGCATTAATTGGACATTCACGTCCTAGAATGGGACCCCTTTCACACTGCTGAGCCCAAAGCATCAGCAGTAAAGCGCCACCATTTTTAGCAATGTTTTGCCATTGGATTTGCAGCGCATTTCCCCTGCTAGCGGCCGAGAAAGGGTTAAAACTGCCCGCAATGGTGGCGTCTTGCCGGCGGTATTGCAGCGCTGCCCCATTGATTTCAATGGGGAGCAGCGGTGGAGGAAAGGTAAACACACCGCTCCTAAGAAGTTTTTTTTTTTTTTTTTTTTTAGGAAAGGCAAAAGAAAAATCCTATGGTATGGATATGGCACGAGGCTAGGAGTGGAGGGTGGTGGGATGGGGCAATGTGGGAACTGGGCACGAAGAGCATAAGAGGGCCACAGGAGAGACTCCCAGGGGGAGCCCAGGTGGGCAAGGGGGGGTTGGGTATTGTACACCACGAGCACGAGGAGTATTGGGGCATGGCGGGGTGTGGTCCATCAACAGGTGAGGGGGCCGCTCATTTCCTCCCTATCCTCCTCTGCACTGGCTTTGACTTTAATTTATGCAAATGAATAAGGTGACTATAGCCCTGTGGAATGTTCGGGGCTTGGGCGATCAAAACAAAAGAGCAGCGGTCTTACTAGAGTTCGAAGGGAGGAGACCTGGTATAGTACTCCTCCAGGAGACACATCTAACCCCAACCACAGCGTCGCAGTTAACTAACCAAAAGTTCCAGGCCAACTACCACTCCTCCTATTCTAGGGGAGTGAGTGTTTTGGTTAGGAGGGGAGTGGAATTTTTTTGTAGGGAGTCTTCTATAGACAAGGAGGGTAGCAACGGATAACTTCCTAAGTCAATTGACAGATCCATCTCTGTCGGACCAGGACAAAATAGACCTTGAGGCCCCAGTCACGTTAGAAGAGCTAAAAAGTGCAGTAGCAAGAATGTCCAATCAAAAGTCTCCAGGCCTGGATGGGCTGCCAATAGAAATCTACAAGTGGTATGGTGAAGTGTTATTACCAGAGCTTTTAGAAACATTGAAGTAGGCATTGGAGGTGGGTAAACTTCCCACCTCGATGTTGGAAGCTAATATCACTTTAATACCTAAGGAGTGGAAAGACCAGTGCGAGGCTTCCTCGTATCGGCCAATTTCCCTGTTATGTTTTGATGTCAAGATCTTAGCCGAAGTTTTGGCGACCAGTCTTAATAAATATATTCATAAAATTAATACATCCAGACCAGTCAGGCTTTATTTTTGGTAGGACAACGAGTACTAACATTAGAAGCGTCTTCTTAAATGTTCAAATTCCATCCGATAATGAAAGCCCCAAGGCCATTTTGGCCTTGGACGCTACCAAAGCCTTTGATAGCTTGGAATGGGATTATTTATGGGGTGTGTTAGAGCGTTTTGGCTTTGGCCCCTTATTCATTAGATGGGTAAAGCTACTTTATAATGAGCCCAGGTCAAAAATTAAAATGGGCACCGTATTGTCCCAGGCATTTCAGTTAGAGAGAGGGACAAGGCAGGGATGCCCCCTGTCCCCCCTCTTGTTTGATTTGGCAATGGAACCCCTGGTGGTCCCGATGAGGGAGCGTCCAGATATCCAAGGGTTCCGACGCAATTCAGGGGGAAGATAAAATTGCTTTATTTGCCAATGACGTTTTATTTTTTATCTGAGATATAAATTCCACATTAAATACAGTGATACAAATGGTGGGGGAGTTTGGACAACACTCTGGGTTAACGATCAATTGGAACAAGTCAGCCTTATTACCACTGATTAAACCTGGGGATCTACCTCTCCCATGATCCCTTCTTTGGAAGTGGTACCTAAGCGTTTGGATCTCTCGGGATGTGAATTAGGCTTGTGCAATTCGTTTCGTAACGAAACGAAATTCGGCCGAATTTTGCATCTTTCGGACATTCGAATGTATCCGAATGTCCGAATAAAAAAAAATAACGAACAACAACGAATATGAAAGAAATATAACAAATTAATTTGACAGGATTCGGTAATTCTTTAAAGATCTAATGAAACAAAAGGTCAGCTCAAAGTAAATCTTATAGTCCAATCAGCTAATTAATTTTGTGCCGGAGGATGGATTACTGGCAAAGTGCATTCCTGAGAACTGAGTTAGAAGGGTGTTGTATTGTATTTGAGCCGAGGAGAAGAGACGTTGTCATTGTGTGTGTTAAAAGATTCAATAAACAAACGACTTTCCAAACTACGAATCATTATGAACTATGTCTATACATAGATAAATAGCGAATTTCAACGAATACGAATGAATGAATTCGACACTCTACGAATAATAACGAATTACCCGAAAACGTATTAACGTAACATAACGAATATAACAGAACGAAATTATGTATTTTACGAATGACAACGAACCAAAACTACACGAAATTTTCCTTTGTGCACAAGTCTAATGTGAATCATTATGTCAGTGACAACTTAGTGCCACTGTTAGCGAAACTTAAATAAAAAGTGGACATTTAGTGCCGTCTCCCTCTCTCCGTGGCGGGACGCTGCAATTTAGTTGAGATGATCTGGCTCCCGCAAGTGCTATATATTCTCCATAACTCCCCAATTTGGATTAACCAACAGTGGTTCAAGAGAATTGAATCCTTATTTTGGGACCTAATTTGGAAGAAAGGCCAAGCAAGGACTGACTTGCAAACATTGCAGCTTCCCGCCAGAAGGGGAGAAGTGGCTATTCCGCACCCGAGATTATATTTTATATCAGCTCAGCTCCAGCATATGGTAGGGGGTGGGATCCTGGGGAGCGAGTCCTCCAGCAATAGAATGGCGATCGAAGGAGCACTCCATAACCTACTAGTTGAGGTATTGGAGGCCAACTCTTTCGCCCATAGGTGTCCCACCATTGACTTAATGAGTAAAGTGTGGCAGGTAACAAAAACGCTGATGGGATATATCGATGTGACCGAGTATACCCTGCTGTGGTACAATAAGAACTTAGATGAAATAGCAAACATAGAAAGATCTGGGAATGGGAAATCTAGGGAATTAGAAGGTTGACCCAATTATACAATGGCAATCTTATGAAGCCATTTGAAGCCCTCAGACAAGAATTTAACATCTCAAGCAGGGCTTTCTTTAAATACTTAGATTAGGCATGGAATCCAGGCTCAATTCAAGTCTTTAACTATCGAAAGGGCGAAAACCCCTCTACTTCAGGAAATACATACATGAATAATAATGAACGTAGGTCAGGGAAAGGCTTGGTCTCTAAAATATATGCCAAGTTGGGAGATAATAATCTAAGCGGAAAAGGACCCGATAAGAGTAGAATAAGATGGACCAGAGACTTAGGGGTAATAACCCAGGAACAAAGGGGGAAGATTCTAGCTTGGTCTCAATATCCCCCTCACAAAGAAAGTGTCCCATTTATATTTTATGTATAGAGTTTATTATACTCCCCAAAGAATGTGTAAATTTGGAGTGATACCTAAAGGTGAATGCCCTAGGTGTGGAGCACCAGGGGATTTGCTACATATGGTATGAAAATGCCCAAAACTGTTCAGATACTGGGTGGAAATAGTTGGGAGGATAAATAGAATCTTTGGTACTATATTGAAGTCAGAGGCAAAGCTTTGTCTTCTGGGAAGTTTCGAGGAGGGCAGGATTCAAACCCCAATAAAAATAGCAGTGTTAAGATGGCTATACCAGGCAAAGCGATTAATAGCGCTGAACTGGCAGTCTAAAATACCCCACTCCTCAGTAGAATGGATTAAAGTCATTAGCTCTATGACCTGGTGTGAGAGGGTGTGGTATATTAAGCAAAATAACTTAAAGAAATTTGAGGGCCTATGGAGCTGTTGGCTGAATGAGATGGGCTGTTCGTTATGGGGGATGTCGGAGGGGTAGCTTGTGCTACCACCCAATTAACTCCTGGTACGTTGACGGGGGGAGTCGTGGAGGGAGACGAAGGAACCTCTCCCCCTTTTAGGAACTAGTGGACTGCATATTTGGGTATATCATATGGACGAGTTGAGGACTCCCCCCCCCCCCAGCTTCGCAGGGCTCTGTTCCATCTCTTCCATCCAGTGGAGTAGAAACTCGACTGGGAAAAATTGGTACTCGTGGTGTACATTCAAGGAGAGGGGGAGGGGAGGAAGTTGAGGCAAGTCAAGGGTATGACCACAAAATGGGTTTATGACTTTTTATATTATTGTGGATAAATGTGTGTGATGGCTATTACTTAGTTCCAAGAGAATTATTGTATACATGTATTTGGTAAACCAATAAAAACGGATTGAAATAAAAAAAATAAAATACCTGGCAGTCTTGCTTTATTTTGATGCACATAAGAAATAGGGATGACAACCCATGCATTAAAAAGGAGTGTCTGCTTTAGAAAATCAGTTAACTGCTGCCCTGTTGAGTATGTGGGTGACTGGAACTGGGTCTGGCATTTTATTGTTGTGGTGGTTTGACTTTGTGGCCTCCAGTCTCCTACCTCTGTAGTTCAGTGCCACCGATGCTGTCCCCCACCCATTGTGGTGGTGGTCTGATGGGTACATCATTTTTAGTGGCGGCCTAATGGAGCTCTTGGGGTTCATGCATGCCTGGCACATATTAGCTTTTGGTTGGGGGTAGCAGGGTGTCAGTCTGAGGTGTTAATGGTTGGGGTAGGCTTAGGATGGTTGGGGGGGGGGGGGGGGGTGACAATGTGGGGTATCAGTGGTTTGGGGTCGGAATGTCAGTGCAGTAGCAGTGGTTAGTGGATGAGAATGGGCAGATATTGTTATAGGGTGTAAATAGCTGGGTGTCAATGGTTGGGCTAGGTGGGTGTCAGTTTTGGGTGTCAGGTAGTGGGGATGTAATTGTAAATGTGAGCTATCAGTGGTTGTTTGTTGGTGGTTGGGGATGGGGGGGGCATCAGCCAGAGATGTCAGTGGCTGGGGGTGGGCAAATGTCGGCATGGGGTGTAAGAGGGTGGGGCTAGGCGGGTGTCAGTCTTGGGTGATCGGAGGTGGGGGGGTGCCAGTGTGGAGGCACTGTGCCCTTTAACCCTACACCCCCCCTCCTGCACACACTGCCCCCCCATTAATGCTACACCCCTTCCTGCACACACTGTGCCCTTAAACCCTACACCCCCCTTCCTGCACACACTGCCCCCCCATTAATGCTACACCCTTTCCCTCACACACTGTGCCCTTTAACCCTACACACCCCTTCCTGCACACTCTCCCCCCCCTTAACCCTACACCCCCCTTCCTGCACACTGTCCCCCCATTAACCCTACACCCCCCTTCCTGCACACTCTCCCTCACTTTAACCCTACACCCCCCCCTTCCTGCACACTCTCCCTCCCTTTAACCCTACACCCCCCTTCCTGCACACTCTCCCCCCCTTTAACCCTACACCCCCCTTCCTGCACACTCTCCCCCCCTTTAACCCTACACCCCCCTTCCTGCACACTCTCCCCCCCCTTTACCCTACACCCCCTTTCCTGCACACTCTCCCCCCTTTTACCCTACACCCCCTTTCCTGCACACTCTCCCCCCTTTTACCTTACACCCCCCTTCCTGCACACTCTCCCCCCCTTTAACCCTACACCCCCTTCCTGCACAGTCTCTACCCTTTAACCCTACACCCTCCTTCCTGCACACTCTCCCCCCCTTAACCCTACACCCCCCTTCCTGCACAGTCTCCCCCACTTTAACCCTACACCCCCCTTCCTGCACAGTCTCCCCCCTTTAACCCCACACCCCCCTTCCTGCACAACTCTCCCCCATTTAACCCTACACCCCCCTTCCTGCACACTCCCCCCTTAACCCTACACCCCCCTTCCTGCACACTCTCCCCCCCTTTACCTTACACCCCCTTCCTGCACACTCCCCCCCCCTTTAACCCTACACCCCCTTCCTGCATACTCTCCCCCTTTAACCCTACACCTCCTTCCTGCACACTCTCCCCCCTTTAACCCTACACCCCCTTCCTGCACACTCCCCCCTTTAACCCTACACCCCCCTTCCTGCACACTCTCCCCCCTTTAACCTACACCCTCTTCCTGCACCACTCTCCCCCCCTTAATCCTACACCCCCCTTCCTGCACACTCTCCCCCCTTTAACCCTACACCCCCCTTCCTGCACACTCTCCCCCCCTTTAACCCTACACCCCCCTTCCTGCACACCCTTCCTGCACACCCCTCCTTTAACCCTACACCCCCCTTCCTGCACACTCTCCCCCCCTTTAACCCTACACCCCCCTTCCTGCACACTCTCCCCCCTTTAAACCCTACACCCCCCTTCCTGCACACCCTTCCTGCACACCCCCCTTTAACCCTACACCCCCCTTCCTGCACACTCTCCCCCCCTTTAACCCTACCCCCCTTCCTGCACACTCTCCCCCTTTAACCCTACACCCCCTTCCTGCACACTCTCCCCCCTTTAACCCTACACCCCCTTCCTGCACACCCTTCCTGCACACCCCCCTTTAACCCTACACCCCCCTTCCTGCACACTCTCCCCCCTTTAACCCCACACCCCCCTTCCTGCACACCCCCCCTTTAACCCTACACCCCCTTCCTGCACACTCTCCCCCCCTTTAACCCTACACCCCCTTCCTGCACACTCTCCCCCCTTTAACCCTACACCCCCCTTCCTGCACACTCTCCCCCCCTTTAACCCCACACCCCCCTTCCTGCACCCCCCCTTTAACCCTACACCCCCCTTCCTGCACACCCCCCTTTAACCCTACACCCCCCTTCCTGCACACTCTCACCCTTTAACCCCGCACCCCCCTTCCTGCTCACTCTCCCCCCTTTAACCCTAAACCCCCTTCCTGCACACCCTTCCTGCACACCCCCCCTTTACCCCTACACCCCCCTTCCTGCACACTCTCCCCCCTTTAACCCTACACCCCCTTCCTGCACACTCTCTCCCCTTTAACCCTACACCCCCTTCCTGCACACTCTCCCCCCTTTAACCCTACACCCCCTTCCTGCACACCCTTCCTGCACACCCCCCTTTAACCATACCCCCCCTTCCTGCACACTCTCCCCCCCTTTAACCCTACACCCCCCTTCCTGCACACCCCTCCTTTAACCCTACACCCCCTTCCTGCACACTCTCCCCCCTTTAACCCTACACCCCCTTCCTGCACACTCTCCCCCCTTTAACCCTACACCCCCCTTCCTGCACACTCTCCCCCCCTTTAACCCTACACCCCCTTCCTGCACCCCCCCCCTTTAACCCTACCCCCCCTTCCTGCACACCCCCCCTTTAACCCTACACCCCCCTTCCTGCACACTCTCACCCTTTAACCCCACACCCCCCTTCCTGCACCCCCCCCTTTAACCCTACACCCCCCCTTCCTGCACACTCTCCCCCTTTAACCCCCACACCCCCCTTCCTGCACACTCTCCCCCCCTTTAACCCTACACCCCCCTTCCTGCACACTCTCCCCCCCTTTAACCCTACACCCCCTTCCTGCACACTCTCCCCCCCTTTAACCCTACACCCCCCTTCCTGCACACTCTCCCCCCTTTAACCCTACACCCCCTTCCTGCACACTCCCCCCCCTTTAAACCTACACCCCCTTCCTGCACACTCCCCCCCTTTAACCCTACACCCCATTCCTGCACACTCTCCCCCCTCCTTTAACCCTACACCCCCCTTCCTGCACACTCTCCCCCCTTTAACCCTACACCCACCTTCCTGCACACTCTCCCCCCCTTTAACCCTACACCCACCTTCCTGCACACTCTCCCCCCCTTTAACCCTACACCCCCTTCCTGCACACTCTTCCCCTCCTTTATCCCTACACCCCCTTGCTGCACACTCTCCCCCCCTTTAACCCTACACCCACCTTCCTGCACACTCTCCCCCCCTTTAACCCTACACCCACCTTCCTGCACACTCTCCCCCCCTTTAACCCTACACCCCCTTCCTGCACACTCTTCCCCCTCCTTTATCCCTACACCCCCTTGCTGCACACTCTCCCCCCTTTAACCCTACACCCCCCTTCCTGCACACTCTCCCCCCCTTTAACCCTACACCCCCCTTCCTGCACACCCCTCCTTTAACCCTACACCCCCTTCCTGCACACTCTCCCCCCTTTAACCCTACACCCCCTTCCTGCGCACTCTCCCCCCTTTAACCCTACACCCCCCTTCCTGCACACTCCCCCCCCCTTTAACCCTACACCCCCCTTCCTGCACACCCCCCCCTTTAACCTACACCCCCCCTTCCTGCACACCCCCCCTTTAACCCTACACCCCCCTTCCTGCACACTCTCACCCTTTAACCCCACACCCCCCTTCCTGCACCCCCCCTTTAACCCTACCCCCCCTTCCTGCACACTCTCCCCTTTAACCCCACACCCCCCTTCCTGCACACTCTCCCCCCCTTTAACCCTACACCCCCCTTCCTGCACACTCTCCCCCCCTTTAACCCTACACCCCCTTCCTGCACACTCTCCCCCCCTTTAACCCTACACCCCCTTCCTGCACACTCTCCCCCCTTTAACCCTACACCCCTTCCTGCACACTCTCCCCCCTTTAACCCTACACCCCCTTCCTGCACACTCCCCCCCCCCTTTAAACCTACACCCCTTCCTGCACACTCCCCCCCTTTAACCCTACACCCCATTCCTGCACACTCTCCCCCCTCCTTTAACCCTACACCCCCTTCCTGCACACTCTCCCCCCTTTAACCCTACACCCACCTTCCTGCACACTCTCCCCCCCTTTAACCCTACACCCACCTTCCTGCACACTCTCCCCACCTTTAACCCTACACCCCCTTCCCTGCACACTCTTCCCCCTCCTTTATCCCTACACCCCCTTGCTGCACACTCTCCCCCCCTTTAACCCTACACCCCCCTTCCTGCACACTCTCCCCCTTTAACCCTACACCCCCTTTAACCCTACACCCCCTTCCTGCACACTCTTCACCCCCCTTTAACCATACACCCCCCTTCCTGCACACCTCTCCCCCCCCTTTAACCCTACACACCCTTCCTGCACACTCTCCCCCCCTTTAACCCTACACCCCCTTCCTGCACACCCCCCCTTTAACCCTACACCAACCTTCCTGCACACTCTTCCCCCTCCTTTATCCCTACACCCCCCTTCCTGCACACTCTCCCCCCCTTTAACCCTACACCCCCCTTCCTGCACACTCTCCCCCCTTTAACCCTACACCCCCCCTTCCTGCACACTCCCCCCCTTTAACCCTACACCCCCTTCCTGCACACTCTCCCCCCCTTTAACCATACACCCCCCTTCCTGCACACTCCCCCCCCTTTAACCCTACACCCCCTTCCTGCACACCCCCCCCCCCACTTTAATCCTACACCCCCCTTCCTGCACACCCCCCCTTTAACCCTACACCAACCTTCCTGCACACTCTACCCCCTTTAACCCTACACCCCCCCTTCCTGCACACTCTCCCCCCTCCTTTAACCCTACACCCCCCTTCCTGCACACTCTCCCCCCTTTAACCCTACACCAACCTTCCTGCACACTCTCCCCCCCTTTAACCCTACACCCCCCTTCCTGCACACTCTCCCCCCCTTTAACCCTACACCCCCCTTCCTGCACACTCATCCCCCTCCTTTATCCCTACACCCCCTTCCTGCACACTCTCCCCCCCTTTAACCCTACACCCCCCTTCCTGCACACTCTCCCCCCCTTTAACCCTACACCCCCTTCCTGCACACTCTCCCCCTTTAACCCTACACCCCCCTTCCTGTACACTCTCCCCCTTTAACCCTACACCCCCCTTCCTGCACACTCTCCCCCCCTTTAACCCTACACCCCCTTCCTGCACACTCTCCCCCCTTTAATCCTTCACCCCCTTCCTGCACACTCTCCCCCCCTTTAACCCTTCACCCCCTTCCTGCACATTCTCCCCCCCTTTAACCCTACACCCCCTTCCTGCACACCCCCTTTAACCCTACACCCCCCTTCCTGCACCCCCCCCCTTTAACCCTACACCCCCCTTCCTGCACACTCCCCCCTTTAACCCTACACCCCCTTCCTGCACACTCCCCCCCTTTAACCCTACACCCCCTTCCTGCACACTCCCCCCCTTTAACCCTACACCCCCCCTTCCTGCACACTCTCCCCCCTTTAACCCTACAGCCCCCTTCCTGCACACTCTCCCCCCTTTAACCCTACACCCCCTTCCTGCACACTCTTCCCCCTCCTTTAACCCTACACCCCCCTTCCTGCACACGCTTCCCCCTCCTTTAACCCTACACCCCCCTTCCTGCACACTCCCCCCCTTTAACCCTACACCCCCCTTCCTGCACACTCTCCCCCCCTTTAACCCTACACCCCCCACCTTCCTGCACACTCCCCCCTTCTTTAACCCTACACCCCCCTTCCTGCACACGCTTCCCCCCTCCTTTAACCCTACACCCCCCTTCCTGCACACTCCCCCCCCTTTAACCCTACACCCCCCTTCCTGCACACTCTCCCCCCCTTTAACCCTACACCCCCCACCTTCCTGCACACTCCCCCCTTTAACCCTACACCCCTTCCTGCACACTCTCCCCCCCTTTAACCCTACACCCCCCTTCCTGCACACTCTCCCCCCCCCTTTACCTCTACACCCCCCTTCCTGCACACTCTCCCCCCTTTAACCCTACACCCCCCTTCCTGCACACTCCCCCCTTTAACTCTACACCCCCCTTCCTGCACACTCTCCCCCCTTTAACCCTACACCCCCTTCCTGCACACCCCCCCTTTAACCCTACACCCCCTTCCTGCACACTCTCCCCCTTTAACCTTACACCCCCCTTCCGGCACACTCTCCCCCCCCTTTAACCCTACACCCCCCTTCCTGCACACTCTCCCCCCCTTAACCCTACACCCCCCTACCTGCACACTCCCCCCTTTAACCCTACACCCCCTTCCTGCACACTCTCCCCCCCTTTAACCCTACACCCCCTTCCTGCACACTCTCCCCTTTAACCCTACACCCCTCTTCCTGCACCCTCTCCCCCCTTTAACCCTACACCCCCCCTTCCTGCACACTCTCCCCTTTAACCCTACACCCCCTTCCTGCACACTCTCCCCCCCTTTAACCATACACCCCCTTCCTGCACACTCTCCCCCCCTTTACCTCTACACCCCCCTTCCTGCACACTCTCCCCCCCTTTAACCCTACACCCCCTTCCTGCACACTCCCCCCTTTAACTCTACACCCCCCTTCCTGCACACTCTCCCCCTTTAACCCTACACCCCCTTCCTGCACACCCCCCCTTTAACCCTACACCCCCTTCCTGCACACTCTCCTCCTTTAACCCTACACCCCCCTTCCTGCACACTCTCCCCCCCTTTAACCCTACACCCCCCTTCCTGCACACTCTCCCCCCCCTTTACCTCTACACCCCCTTCCTGCACACTCTCCCCCCCTTTAACCCTACACCCCCCTTCCTGCACACTCCCCCCTTTAACTCTACACCCCCCTTCCTGCACACTCTCCCCCCTTTAACCCTACACCCCCTTCCTGCACACCCCCCCTTTAACCCTACACCCCCTTCCTGCACACTCTCCCCCTTTAACCTTACACCCCCCTTCCGGCACACTCTCCCCCCCTTTAACCCTACACCCCCCTTCCTGCACACTCTCCCCCCCCTTAACCCTACACCCCCCTACCTGCACACTCCCCCCTTTAACCCTACACCCCCTTCCTGCACACTCTCCCCCCCTTTAACCCCTACACCCCCTTCCTGCACACTCTCCCCCTTTAACCCTACACCCCCTCTTCCTGCACCCTCTCCCCCCTTTAACCCTACACCCCCCCTTCCTGCACACTCTCCCCTTTAACCCTACACCCCCTTCCTGCACACTCTCCCCCCCTTTAACCATACACCCCCTTCCTGCACACTCTCCCCCCCTTTACCTCTACACCCCCCTTCCTGCACACTCTCCCCCCCTTTAACCCTACACCCCCTTCCTGCACACTCCCCCCTTTAACTCTACACCCCCCTTCCTGCACACTCTCCCCCTTTAACCCTACACCCCCTTCCTGCACACCCCCCCTTTAACCCTACACCCCCTTCCTGCACACTCTCCTCCTTTAACCCTACACCCCCTTCCTGCACACTCTCCCCCCCCTTTAACCCTACACCCCCCTTCCTGCACACTCTCCCCCCCCCCTTAACCCTACACCCCTCCTTCCTGCACACTCCCCCCTTTAACCCTACACCCCCTTCCTGCACACTCTCCCCCCCCCTTTAACCCTACACCCCCCTTCCTGCACACTCTCCCCCCCCTTTAACCCTACACCCCCTTCCTGCACACTCTCCCCCCCCTTTAACCCTACACCCCCCTTCCTGCACACTCTCCCCCCCTTTAACCCTACACCCCCCTTCCTGCACACTCTCCCCCTTTAACCCTACACCCCTTCCTGCACACCCCCCTTTAACTCTACACCCCCTTCCTGCACACTCCCCTTTAAACCCTACACCCCCTTCCTGCACACCCCCCTTTAACCCTACACCCCCCTTCCTGCACTCTCTCCCCCCTTTAACCCTACACCCCCTTCCTGCACACCCCCCCTTTAACTCTACACTCCCTTCCTGCACACCCCCCCTTTAACTCTACACCCCCTTCCTGCACACTCTCCCCCCTTTAACCCTACACCCCTTCCTGCACACCCCCCCCTTTAACCCTACACCCCCCTTCCTGCCACACTCTCCCCCCTTTAACCCTACACCCCCTTCCTGCACACCCCCCCTTTAACCCTACACCCCCCTTCCTGCACACTCTCCCCCCTTTAACCCTACACCCCCCTTCCTGCACACTCTCCCCCCTTTAACCCTACACCCCCTTCCGGCACACTCTCCCCCCCTTTAACCCTACACCCCCTTCCTGCACACCCCCCTTTAACCCTACACCCCCCTTCCTGCACACTCTCCCCCCCTTTAACCCTACACCCCCTTCCTGCACATTCCCCCCCCCCTTTAACCCTACACCCCCTTCCCCTGCACACCCCCCTTTAACCCTACACCCCCCTTCCTGCACACTCCCCCCCCCTTTAACCCTACACCCCCCTTCCTCCACACTCTCCCCCCCCTTTAACCCTACACCCCCCTTCCTGCACACCCCCCCTTTAACCCTACACCCCCCTTCCTGCACACTCTCCCCCCCTTAACCCTACACCCCCCTTCCTGCACACTCTCCCCCCCTTTAACCCTACAACCCCTTCCTGCACACTCTCCCCCCTTTAACCCTACAACCCCTTCCTGCACACTCTCCCCCCCTATAACCCTACACCCCCTTCCTGCACACTCTGCCCCCCTTTAACCCTACACCCCCTTCCTGCACACTCTCCCCCCCTTTAACCCTACACCACCCTTCCTGCACACTCTCCCCCTTTACCCTACACCCCTCTTCCTGCACACTCCCCCCCCCTTTACCCTACACCCCCTTCCTGCACACTCTCCCCCCTTTAACCCTACACCCCCTTCCTGCACACTCGCCCCCCCTTTAACCCTACACCCCCTTCCTGCACACTCGCCCCCCCTTTAACCCTACACCCCCTTCCTGCACACTCTCCCCCCTTTAACCCTACACCCCCCTTCCTGCACACTCCCCCCCCTTTAACCCTACACCCCCCCTTCCTGCACACTCTCCCCCCCTTTAACCCTACACCCCTTCCTGCACACTCTCCCTCCCTTTAACCCTACACCCCCTTCCTGCACACTCTCCCTCCCTTTAACCCTACACCCCCTTCCTGCACACTCTCCCTCCCTTTAACCCTACACCCCCTTCCTGCACACTCTTCCCCCCTTTAACCCTACACCCCCCTTCCTGCACACTCTTCCCCCCCTTTAACCCTACACCCCCCTTCCTGCACACTCTGCCCCCTTTAACCCTACACCCCCTTCCTGCACACTCTGCCCCCCTTTAACCCTACACCCCCCTTCCTGCACACTCTCCCCCTCTTTAACCCTACACCCCCTTCCTGCACACTCTCCCCCCTCCTTTAACCCTACACCCCCCTTCCTGCACACTCTCCCCCCTTTAACCCTACACCCCGCTTCCTGCACACTCTCCCCCCCTTTAACCCTACACCCCCTTTCCTGCACACTCCCCCCCTTTAACCCTACACCCCCCTTCCTGCACACTCTCCCCCCCTTTAACCCTACACCCCCCTTCTTGCACACTCTCCCCCCTTTAACCCTACACCCCCTTCTTGCACACTCTCCCCCCCTTTAACCCTACACCCCCTTCTTGCACACTCTCCCCCCCTTTAACCCTACACCCCCCATCTTGCACACTCTCCCCCTTTAACCCTACACCCCCTTCTTGCACACTCTCCCCCTTTAACTCTACACCCCCTTGCTGCACACTCTCCCCCCTTTAACCCTTCACCCCCTTGCTGCACACTCTCCCCCCTTTAACCCTACACCCCCCTTGCTGCACACTCTCCCCCCTTTAACCCTACGCCCCCCTTGCGGCACACTATCCGCCCTTTAACCCTACACCCCCCTTGCAGCACACACTGCCCCCTTAACCCTACACCCCCCTTGCTGCACACACTGCCCCCCTTAACCCTACACCCCCCTTGCTGCACACACTGCCCCCCTTAACCCTACACCCCCCTTGCTGCACACACTGCCCCCTTAACCCTACACCCCCCTTGCTGCACACACTGCCCCCTTAACCCTACACCCCCCTTGCTGCACACACTGCCCCCTTAACCCTACACCCCCTTCCTGCACACACTTCCCCCCTGCACAGACTGCCCCCCTTAACCCTACACCCCTTTCCTGCACACACTGCCCCCTTAACCCTACACCCCCTTCCTGCACACACTGCCCCCCTTAAACCTAAACCCCCTTCCTGCACACACTGCCCCCCTTAAACCTAAACCCCCTTCCTGCATACACTGCCCCCTCTTTAACCCTACACCCCTTTCCTGCACACACTTCCCCCCTGCACAGACTGCCCCCCCCTTAACCCTACACCCCTTTCCTGCACACACTGCCCCCCCTTAACCCTGCAGTCCCTTCCTGCACACACTGCCTCCCCTTAAACCTACACCCCCTTCCTGCACACACTGCCCCCCTTAAACCTAAACCCCCTTCCTGCACACACTGCCCCCCTTAAACCTAAACCCCCTTCCTGCACACACTGCCCCCTCTTTAACCCTACACCCACCTTCCTGCACACACTGCCCCCCCTTTAACCCTACACCTCCTTCCTGTAAACACTGCCCCTTTAACCCTACACACCCTTCCTGCACACACTGCCCACCCCTGTTTTACTCTACATCCCTCTTCCTATATATATATATATATATATATATATATATATATATATATATATATATATATATACTGTCCAATTTACCCTACAACGCCCCTTCTCACACACACTGCCCTGATTCACACTATACAGGCATCATCACCCATGTGAATAAGCCTCAAGACCTCATTTGCACACATAACTTTATTTATTAGCTCTATACAGTTATATCTGTTTGATTTAGCAGGAATTGTGTAAGTTATGTTATGTTTGTGTCCGCCAATAATGATTTTAGTGTATCTGTAGTGAAAATATCGTTTTTATATTTTTGGTGAGGGGTCCCTGCCAGGGAGGCTGTACAGGGCCCCATAAATTTAACAGCAGCCCTAGTTTGGGGTGGGTGTGTCTGGGGTGTCAGTGGTTGGTGGCGAGTGGTTGTCAGTCCAGGGTGTCATTATTTACGTTAGGCAGGTGACAATCTGGAGTTTGTGGTTGGAGGGTCGGCAAGTGTCAGTGTGAGGTGGGAAGGTGTAAGTGGTTCAAGGTGGATGGGTATCTGAGAGAGTTGTCAGAGGTGAAGTTGGGTCTCAATGTGGGGTGTCATTGGTTGGGCGTGTACATGCATGGTTTCAGTAGGTGGGTGGTTTCATCATTGGGTGTCAGTGGTTGGAGATGGGGGAGTGTCAGTCTGGGGTATTAGTAGTTGGAATTAGGAGGGTTTCATTCTGAAGTGTCAGCGGTTGTGGGAAGGAGGACATCAGTCTGTGGTACTAGTGATTGAGGTAGGCAGGTGTCAATTTGGGGTGTCAGGTGCGGGTGACATTGTGGGGTGGAAGTGGATGAGGAGGGCAGTTGTTAGCCTGGGGTGGCCTTTATTGGGTATGGGTAGGTGTCATCCTGGGGCATCAGTGGTTGGGGAATGGCAGGTGTCAGTTTGGGGTATCAGGGGGTGGGTGAGGGGTGACCATGTGAGGTTTCAGTATTTCAGAGGGTGTCAATATGGAGTCCTAGGAGGTGATGAATCACTGTCAGTCTGGGGTAGCTGTAGTTTGGAGTTGGTGATTGTCTGTCCAGGGTGGCAGTTGGGGGTAGGGGTGACAATGTGGGGTGTCAGTGGTTGGGGGTGGGAGATTGTTGGTCTTGGGTGTGGTTTACTTCAAGGCAGGCAGATGTTATTCAGAGTGTGAGTGGTTGGGTGTAAGCAGGTTTCAGTCTGGGGTGACAGTAGTTTGGGGTGGGAGGGTTTCAGTGTGCGGGGTGAAAGTTGGCAGCTGTCAGTTTGGGTTGTCAGTGGTTGGGAGGTAGATAGGTGTCAGTCTGGAGTGCCAATAATTGGGTGTAGGCATGGGTTAATCAGGGACGTCAGCTCCCTGCCCTGTATCAGTCACTACTTACCCACCAACAGTCCCAGGAGGTTGGCTTGGGGGGGGGGGGGGGGGTTAATGGATGGCTAAGCTTTCAGTGGTTGGGGGGGAAGGTTATGTGGGATGTTATAGGGGTAGCGAGTTTGTTGTTGGAGACTTCAGTCTGCAGCGTCAGGAGGTAGATTATGGGGTATATGTTAGGGGAGTCTGTGGTTGGGGGTGTTAGTGGTTGTGCCCTGAGTTGTTGGGGGTAGGTCGGTGTCAGTCTGAAGTGCTCGTAGTTGGGGTAGGCAGGTGTCAGTGGCTGGTGGAAGGGGGCTGGTGTCAGTCTGAGGTGTCAATAGTTTGGGATGGGTGGGTGTCTAGGTGAAGGTGGTGGTGTCAGACTGGTGGGTCAATATTTGGAGGTAGGCATGGGTCAATCTGGGGGGTTAATGTTTGGGGTTGGTTGTTTCAGTCATTGAATATTAGATAGGGATGTCATCTTCCTGCCCTGTATTATGGTTGGGTGTTTCAGTCTGCAGTGTCAGAGAGTGGGGGCTGTCAGTGGTTGGAGATAGATGTGTCACTCTGAGGTGTCAGTGGTTGGGCCGGTCTCAAGCTGGGGTGTTAGTGGTTGGGGTAGGCTATTGTGTCAATGGTTGGGGTGGGTATTAGTCTAGGGCAGTGATGGCAAACCTTGGCACTCCAGATGTTTTGGAACTACATTTCCCATGATGCTCATGCACTCTGCAGTGTAGTGGAGCATCATGGGAAATGTAGTTCCAAAACATCTGGGGTGCCAAGGTTCGCCATCACTGGTCTAGGGTGTCATTAGTTGGGGTAAGATGGTGTCAGTGTGGGGAGTGTTAATGGTTGTCAATGTGGGGTTTGGGGTTAGCAGCCCATGTCTGAGCATTCCCACTTCCTCTCTTCCGTTCACTTCCCTAACATAGGTGCTGATTTCCCTCTGCTGTCTTTTAAGCCTCCCTCACCTGGGACTTAACCCCTTTGGGACCAAAGTCCTGGTAGTCAGGGTTTGAAGGTTTTTCCCCTCTCCAAGTTTCTTTGAACCTCCAAAATCCCAAGTTCCCAATATAAATTTAGCAATCCAGAGAGAGTCAGTCCTCCCCAGCCAAATTAACCTGGGACATCTCACCCTGCATAAGTGAGAACCCCTGAGTACTGCAATGACTCTACAACTGTCCCCCTTAAGGCCTGATTTATACCCATGCATTTTTAGTGCTTTTTTCATTTTGCAGATTTGCACTACAGTCCATTTAACATGTTTTCCTATGGAACATGTTCTGTTGTGCAAATCTGCAAAATGCAAAAAGCACTAAAAATGCATAGGTGTGAATCAGGCCTAAAGGGACCACAACTCAAATATCAGAGAAATGTACCTGCCATCCAGGACACATTCCTGGTACCCTGTACAAAAGGTATCAGTCTGGGGTGCCAGTAGGTGGGGTGTCCAGCAAAAGTGATAGTTACAGTGGTTAGGAAAAACTACATAAGACTGCTAGGGGTGCTTATTTGGTTTATTTTCCCTCCTAATATGCGGGTCTATTTAATGATTTGGTTCATTTTACACATATTTTTCTAGGTTCAATATGTGGTTGGGGGGGGGGGGGTGTCAGTGGTTGGAGTGCAGTTGTGGGGTGTCGGTGGTTGGGGGTAGGGGGGTGTCAGTGTGAGATTTAGGGGGTGGGGGGTGTCAGTTGGTGTCGAGTGTCAGTCTGGGGTGTTGGAATTAAGGAGGGTGTCAGTTTGGGGTGTCAGTGGTTGGGAATCGGTGGATGTTGGCATGCGGTGTAAGTAGATGGGGTAAGTAGGTGTCAGTTTGCAATGTGGTTGCAATGGGGGAGTGTCAGTGTGGGGTGCCAAGGGGAAGGGGTGTCAGTGGTTTGGGGTGGGAAGAGTGTCAGTGTAAGATGTTAGTGGTTGGGAGGGTCTAGTGGGTCTAGTGAGAGACCGAGAGCTCAGTGCAGGGCCGTCTTTAATATTGATTGGACCCTGGGCAAAAATTTTCTTAGGGCACCCCTCCCCCCATGCAATTTCGCTCTCCACCTTCTCTGAGACATACAATAAATAGCAGCTAGACTTAAAATCAGTTTACTGTATCAGATCAGGCAGCAATTGCGACTGGTTGCCAGAGGTTACAGCATATCATTACTGCTTACTGACCGGTTGCTAGAGGTTACAGCACTCCTTAAGGCTGACTGATTAGTTGCTAGAGGTTATAGCACATTTCTGCTTGTTGATTGGCTGCTAGAGATTGCTGTACAGTAATACTGCTCACTGGTTGCTATAGGTTACAGCACATCTTCTCCTCACTGCAAGGGGGCATGATAAACCTATGAATGCCGCCTTTATTTACATATCAATGCAGTTGGCCTCAGCTAATTACATATGCATGTCACTGCTATTTACATATGAATGCCAGTATTTACATGTAAACACAGGTCTGCAGGTGAGTCATCTGTACACAACAATAGGGCAGAGCTGGGCAGCATTAGTAGCAGCACAGGACTAAAACTTCAAGGGACAAGGGAATGTAAACTGGGATACTTGGCAAGTATGAGGCGGCTGCTTTGGGCCCCACAACAATGACAGGGCCCAGGGCAGCTGCCCCTTTTGCCCTGCCTTAAAGACTGCCCTGGCTCAGTGGGTTGAAGAACTACAAGGAGTAATTGTTGTGGAAGTGAAAGAACTGTTACGCTTTGTGTTAGGAACTGTTAAAAGACTGTTGCCATAGGAGCCAGTATTCCTGCATGTGCAGATGTAACATCTTGTTAGATGCTTTTCCCTGCACGGTTGTCCTCCTATTAAAGTCTCGGAGTCTGCCAATTGAACTTACAACTCCTAAGGGGTGTCTTGGCACTAACCCTCTTTCACCCAAAAGTTTGTTAAGAGAAATAAAAGTCTCTTTTGCATTCAAGAAGTGTCTGGCGCTCAATTACTTTAACCACCTTGCACCCACCATGCCTGACATCCCACTATGTACAGAAGGATGTCAGCTATCTCTGGCCCTGGAGGTTCTCATTAGACAGGAGGAGGCCTGGGACCTTGCTACATATGAGTTAGGCTGATGTCAGTTTTGGGGTCCAGGTGACAATGTGGGGTATCAGTGGTAGGCTGTAAGGGGGTGTCATTAGTTGGGGTGGGGGTTTTCAGGGGTGGAAGGTGTCAGTCTGGGATGTTGGGTTATGGGGGTGGGGGGTGCTAGCTTGGATTGTCAATGTTTGGGGATGGAAAAGTTATCAGTCTGGGTGGGTGTCTTTCTGGGGTGTCAGTGTTTGGGGATGGATGGGTATCAGTCTGGGGTGAGTGTGGGTGTCTTCCTGGGGTGTCAGTGGTTGGTGGTGAGTGGTTGTCAGTCTGGGGTGTGATTAGTTTGGGTAGGCAGGTGGCAATTTGGAGTTTGTGATTGGTGGTGGTCAGGTTTCAGTGTGGGGTGTCGGGGGTGGGAGAGTGTCAGTGGCTTGAAGTGGGGGAGGGGGGGAATATCAATGAGAGGTGTTAGTGGTTGGGGTAGGCATCTGTCAGCTTGGTTGTCACGGGTGGGTGTGTGGGTGCCTGTCTAGGTTGTCAGTGGTTGGGGGTAGACCAATATTAGTTTATTACTGTGGTGTTAGTTGGTGGTGAGTGGTCGTCTGTCTGGGATGAGATTAGTTACAGTAGGCAGGTGGCAATCCGGAGTTTGTGGTTGGAGGTAGGCAGGTTTAAGTGTGGAGTGTCAGAGGGTGGGAGGGTGTCACTGGCATGGGGTGGGGAGTTTCAGTGAGAGGTGTCCGTGGTTGGGGGTGAGCGTTAAGCATGGGGTGTCAGTAGGTGGAAGGTGTCAGTTTGGGTTCTCAGGAGGTTATAAGGGGATGCCAGTTTGGGTTGTCAGTGTTTGTAGGGTGTCAGTTTCATTCTGGGCTGTCAATGGTTGGCAGGTGTCAATCTGGAGTTTGTGGTTGGGGAAAGGGCTGGTTTCATTTTGGCTTGTTAGGGGGTGGGGTTTCATTTTGGGGTGTTAGTGGTTGGGGGTAGGTTGTTTTCAGTGGTTGGGGGCTAGGCAGGTGTCAGCTTGGGAGTGATAATGTTGGGTGTCAGTGGTTGGCGGAGGATGTTATAGGTGCAAATAGCTGGGGTAGGCGGATGATAGTCCAGGATGCCAGTGTATAGAGACAGTGTCAGTGTGGGGTGTTGGCCGTTGGGGGTATTAAGATAGGGTGTCAGTGGGTGGAAGGTGTAAGTCTGGGCTGTCAGGGGTTTATGAGGGGGGATGCCAGTTTGGGGGTAGGCGGGTGACAGTCTGGGGTGCTAGTGGCTGGATGTTGGAGGGTGTCATTCTGGGGTGTCAGGCTAGGAGGGTGTTAGTTGTTGAGGTAGGCTGTCAGTTTGGGGTGTCTGGGGGATGGAGGGTTACAATGTGTGGTATCAGTGGTATAATTTCAATGGTTGGGGGGGTGTCAGGGGTGCAAAATGTCAGTCTGGCGCATTATGGGGCTGCTGCCAGTTTAGGTTGTCAGTGTTTGGGGGTAGATGGGTGTCAATGTGGGTTGTTGGGTGTGGGGCTGTCAGTGTGGGATATCAGTGGTTGGGGTGGGGGGTGTCATTGTGGGGTGTCCATGGGCAAAGGTGTCAGGGGGTTATGCGGGGTGTCAGTGGTTGAGGGGTAGGTAGGTGTCAGTGTGAAAGACTGTCAAACCTCAGAGCTCACCCTGTTGAAGATGGTCATTTTGGCAATGCTGCACTCCTTGAGCGTGGAGACTCCAAAACACTATAAACATAAAAAAATGGTGCAAACGCCTACTGGATTACCTAAGACACCTTAGAAATCTTATTAAAAAAATGGCAAAAGCATACTCACAAATATAAAAGCATAAAATGCATATCATATACAACTCCAGTATCGAGGATGACAAATCTCTATGGTTGGAAAGCTGATATGTGTCAGTCTGAGGTGCCATTGTTTGGTATGGATGGGTATCAGTGGCTGGGGGTAAGTGGGTGTCCGTGTTGGGTGTCAAGGGGTGGGTGGTTTAATTCTGGGGTGTTAGTGTGGGGTGTAAGGGGTCAGTCTGGGATTTCAGCTCCCTGCCCTGTATCATTCACCGCCTACCCAAACTTATAGTCCCAGGGGGTTTGATGGGAGGGTCCAATTGGGTGTCTGTCTAAGCTTTCATTGGTAGGGGGTAGGTGGGTGTCAGACTGGGATGTCAGGGGATGTGGAGGTGCCAATGTCAGGTGTTAATGTCGGTTGTTGGTTGTTGTCAGTGTTTGGGGCGGATGGTCAGTTTGGGGTGTAGGTAGCTGGGGTAGTCAGTTGTCAATCTGGGGAGCCAGTGGTTGGGGGTAGGTGGGTGTCAGTCTGACGTGTCAGGAGGTGTGGATGTGTCAATGTCAGTTGTTGGGTGTCCAGAGGTGTCAGTGGTGGGTTGCAGTATGGATCGTAAGTGGTGAGGGTGGACAATTGTCAGCTTGGGGTGCCATTACTTGGGGGTAAGTGGGTGTAAATCTGGATTGTCTTTGGTTGGGGATGGGTAGGTGCCAGTTTGGGGTGTAGCTAGCTGTGGTAGACAGGTGTTTGTGTTTGGGGTTAGGCAAGCAAAGGGGTGGGGATAGCGGTGACATTACTACTCGAATAGGGGCACTAGCACATTCTGTTCATCACAGGTAGGATTAGAGAACACCCTAGAGATGTTATTATGGAAATCTCTCAGAGGCCCAATGACCTACTACCCTGCCATGATGGTACATAGTAAGGTTAGAAAAATAAAACAGTCCTTCTAGTCCAGCCAATATAAAAAATTAAAGACGGAAATACAAGACTGTGCAACAACAGTACATCACAATATTACTATAATCAAAATGGAGCAGCGTTAACACCCCTTTCACACCAGGGCTTTCACACTACAGCGGTGCGCTGGCAGGACGTCAGAAAAAAGTCCTGCCAGCAGCTTCTTTGGAGCGGTGAAGGAGCGGTGTGATTACCGCTCCTCCACCGCTGCTCCCCATTGAAATCAATGGGGCAGCGCTGTAATGCCGCCGGCAAAATGCCGCTATTGCGGCGTATTGGCTTAACCCTTGAAAAAGTCACGTGTTTAGTGACGCAACGCATCAGGAGGAGCCGTGTGACGTCACTTATGGTCACGGTCGGGGACGGAAGTATCTGATTTACATGCTGCTGATCTTTGTGATTTTAAACTGTGAGTTACTATTGTAGCGGATGACATTTGGGACCAAATGTTACACGCATTGTAAATTTTGCCTCAGGACCCTACAGTTCTGAAGGTTAATTGTGTAGGTAGGCCTCAACACCAGTCTGGCCAGGCCATGTTTGAAGTTCTGCCTGGTCATGTGAGCGGTGAGGTGCACATGACAGGCTAGAACCTGGCCTTGTTGGATGTTTGGGTATGGCCCTCTCAGAGCCAATCAGCAGGAGTGCCGGGCCTGCTGAGGAGTCTGGGAGGGGGTACTTAAACAGGTGTGGGTCACATGTTCAGGGTTCCGGAGTTGTTCGTGAGACCCCCGTGGTCTGTTCTGGTTCCAGGACCGGGGTAGCCCCGTGAGGGGTCCTGGTGACAGGGTGTTCGACATCCCACAGCATATTCCTGTCAGTGGCCCCTGATAGACCCGTCTGGTCTGGGGTAGGGATCCGTCTGTTCCCGAGTCTTGGAACCTGCTGGTCCGAGGTGCTGTAACTGAGGGAGGATTCAAAGTGTCCAGGTGTGCTCTCAGCTTGGAGGGATACCACTGCTCGTGGAAGTGACCTGGGGAGGACTCTTCGGAGGAGGGCCGACAAGTGGCATCCTGAGAAGTGCCTGGTTACTGAGTTGAGAAGGACATTGATGAGTTCACACTTTTTCAGTACCTCAGAGGAATCAGGAAATGTTCCAGGTACGGTTGGAAAAAGGTTCCTGTTCATCTTCAGTTGATTGTTCGAGTTTTGAGTCAACGTGCTGACTGCCATGATCTCTGGCTAGGCGTCTGTTCTGCCTTGAAGTGCCCAGATGCAAGTGGCTACTCTCTGGGTGGAATTAGAGACTTGGGAAACCTGCAGTTCAAGGTACCCGAGTTCTTCATCCGTGCCCTCTTTTTTCTTCACCCTCTTCTTTTCCTTTTGCACATTTTTGAGAGAATATTTTTGGTTAATTTTTCATTATACTGTGTATTTTTGCACTGAATTAATTAAATATTGTTATTTTTTTTGTTCGCTTTATTGCATTTGCACTTTATTCATCAATAATCAATTTTGGCACTGAATAAATTGAATATATTACTATATACCGTATATACTCGAGTATAAGCCGAGATTTTCAGCCTCTTTTTTGAGGCTGAAAGTGCCCCCCTCGGCTTATACTCGAGTCATCGCCGTCTGTCTGCCCGAACAGCGTGTCGAGCAGACAGACAGCGGCCATTCTAACTTTCAAAAGCCGCGCCTCCCTGTCTGTGATAGGCGGAACACAATTTCCCAGCAGTCTGTGTTCCGCCTATCACGGACATCCGCTCATCCTCATACTACGGACGAGGATAAGAGGATGTCCGTGATAGGCGTAACACAGACTGCTGGGAAATTGTGTTCCGCCTATCACAGACAGGGAGGCGCGGAATTTGAACAGGGGAATGGGCGCCGACGAAGAGCGGTGATCCTGGGACGGGACCGGACGGAGGCTCGGCTCGGGACGGGACCGGACCGGACGGAGTCTCGGGACGGGACGGGACCGGACGGAGTCTCGGGACGGGACGGGACCGGACGGAGGCTCGGGACGGGACAGGACCGGACGGAGGCTCGGGACGGGACGGGACCGGACGGAGGCTCGGGACCGGACGGAGGCTCGGGACACAGGTAGGCTGGACACACAAGGCCACACACACACACACACACACACACACACACACACACATGGATGGACACACACACACACAGGGATGGATGGATGGGCACACACACAGGGATGGATGGATGGATGTACACACACACACACAGGGATGGATGGATGGATGGACACACACACACACAGGGATGGATGGATGGATGGACACACACACACAGGGATGGACAGGCATATCTCACCCTCGGCTTATACACGAGTCAATAGGTTTCCCAGTTTTTTGGGGGTAAATTGGGGGCCTCGGCTTATACTCGGGTCGGCCTATACTCGAGTATATACGGTATTTATTTTGCACTTGCACTTTGATGATATTTATGTACTTTAATCAGGGCCGTCTTTAAAATTGATTGGTCCCCGGGCAAAACTTTTCTTGATCCCCCCCCCCCCCCCATGCAGTTTTGCTCTCCACCTGCTCTGAGACATACAATATATAGAAGCTAGACTGAAAATCAGTTTACTGAATCAGATCAGGCAGCAATTGTGATTGGTAGCCAGAGGTTACAGCATATCATTACCACTCACTGACTGGTTTCTAGAGGTTACAGCACACATTACAGCTCACTGATTGGTTTCTAGAGGTTACAGCACATGATTTACTGTGGCTATGACCTCAGGGGGGCATAATATACATATCATGCCCCCCCGAGGGGGGGGCATGATATCCCCTATTTACATATGAATGCCTCCACTATTTTACATATGAATGCCAGTTATTTACATGTAAACCCAGGGTCTGCAGGTGAGTCATCTGTACACAACTGGGCAGCATTAGTAGCAGCACTTCACACTGAGATATTGGGACACAGCACAGGACTAAAACCTCAAGGGATGAGGGAATATAAACCAGGATACTTGGCAAGTATGAGGCAGCTGCTTTTGGCCCCACAACAATTACAGGGCAGCTGCCCCTTTTGCCCTGGCTTAAAAACAGCCCTGACTTTAATGAGTTGTTTTTGAGGAGATATTACATTTTATTTCATCTTTATTATTATAATGGTATATACATTTAGTGCTACTCCATTTTGATTATAGTAATATTTACACTGGTGTTGGTTACACTTTCAGCATACATATACATTTTCTCTATATTGCCTTACTTACGTAAACATGGTCGGATTTTCTGACGGGAAATGTTGGATGTGAGCTTGGTGGCTGAAAGTTCAATGCTGTATGCTCCATCGAACATTTACTGTCGGACTTTCCGCCAACAAATGTTGGCTAGCAGGTTCTCAAATTTTCTGCCGACAAAACATTGTTGTCAGGAAGTCCGATTGTGTGTACACAAGTTAGTCACACAAAAGTTCACACATGCTCGGAATCAAGTTTGAGCTGGAAGCACTCAGTCTTGTAAAACTAACGTTAGTAATGGAGATATTACATGACTATTGAACTTCCTTTTTCTTGGCTCACCGTATGTCTTGCACGCCGTACATTTTTGTATTTGTAGCTCAAGTTTGAGCCAACAACCTTTAAACAAAAATCACAGTTTTGTTGTCGGAAAGTCCAATTGTGTATATGTGGCATTAGAGTAATGCACAAGTAAGCCCTTTTCCATAGTACATCACAATACTATCTACAGCATATACTACAGGAGTCATTAAACAATCATTTTCAGGCAAGTCAAAATTGTCTTTAATCTGACCTTGGGTGAACCAAATATGGTCTCCAGCTACTAAGGACGAGTGAAACAGAGTGGTTTGCTTCACCAACATTTTGGCAAAATCAGGAAATTTTGGCAAAATTCACCATTTTGGCCAAATGCAATTGAGTTAATGAAATGAAAGTGAATTAGGTGCTAAGGGTGCAATTGGCTCGAAATAGTTCCTGCACCATGCACAGATGTCCGATAAATATAGTTTCCTACTCTGGTGCTGGTTACAAAGCTGGTGCGAGTGATCTAAGCCAACCACATAACATGAAAGGCTTCTTTAAAACAAAGAGGAGATAGCAGAGTTTTTTTTTTAGTACAGGGTGGAAGCAGATAATAAAGAAAAACCGTCACTATGCTTAACCCTCTCTATACACTATTCTCTGATAATATATCAAATAAATATAATAGAAGAAAAAAACTAGATGGGGTGAATGGCTTATTAATTACAACAGCCCTTACTCCCGATACATCCCTTACACCAGAAACATTTTTACATTTCTGCTATAGGTCTGTTTATTCTTCCAAAAAAAAATAAAAAATTAAGAGCATTTCAGAAAAGATGACAAAAAATATAAAAAAATGAAAATAAAGAATTTTTTAGTTAACATAAGTTAACATAAGTACTGTAAGTTAGTTAACATAAGTAATATTACCTTTGTTACTCTTTATGAAACATGGTTTGATTTTAACCTTTTTTTTCCTGGAAAAAAAATCTTTATGAAATTCTGTTACATAAATTATTTTATTTTATTTCATTTTAATTTTTTTTTCAGGAAAAACATGGTTATCTTTATGAAAATCTGTTACATTAATGATTTTGTTTTTATCGGAAAAATAAGGTTATCTTTGTGCAAAAAAAAACATTTATGTAAGAGAATTTCATAAAGATAACCTTGTTTTTCAATATTTAAAATTTTTAAGTAAGTTGGACACCCATTGTACAAAAAATAAAATAATTTTTGTAAGACAATTTCATAATCTATAGACCAGGGGTGTCATAAACGTACTTGAATGTTGATTTGGAAAAACAAGGTTATAGTTATGAAATTCTCTTACATAAAATATTTTATTTTTTAGGAAAAACAATGCTATCTTTATTGAATTTACTTTCAAGTAAAGTAAAAAATTTGTAAACAAAAATATTTTTTTGTACAAGCTCTAGACTTGGGGTGTCCAACTTGTGGCCCACGAGCTACATGCGGCCCAACACAAAATCATAAACTTACTTTAAAATGTTGATTTTTTGGGGGGGCGGAATTTTTTTGTAAAAAATGCGTTTACACTTAAGAGAACACAGAACAAAGAAAAATTTGACAATGTCTCCTTACTGGACTATTACGAGTTTTATATTTGCCAAAAAAAATGTCCCATTGTTCACAAGCAAGCTTATTCATGTCCTTTTTTCGGCAGCAACTATATTTGTGCGCAACTATTTTTCAGGATGCAGCTCATGAAGAGAAAGATTAGAACCAAATACCTGATGAGCACCTTGAGAATTAATTGAGAATTGCTACTCCATCCTTTGAACCAGATATTAATGCCTTAGTTTATCAAAAACAGTGTCAAAAATTCCATTGTTTTTATGGTGCCCACTTTTACTTTTATAATAAAAAATCAATGATCGTTAACTTGTCATCTGCCCAACTTGTTCTGTTCATCAGCTATCCTTATTTTTAGTGTATTCTATGTGCTGACCAAGACAACTCCTCTTCTTTCAATGTGTCCCAGGAAGGTCAAAAGGTTGGACACCCCTTCTATAGAGAGAAAACATAAAGAAAACTAAAAAATAAACCAAATTTTCTACTTTGGCCAGTGCTAGTTTGAAAAAAATGAACGTAGAAAAAAATATATGCATTTTATTCTATAATATGCTCTGTTTAAATCGACATTGAAATTCTGACTCTGGAACAAGGCTTTGCAAAGTTATTTACAAATGAAACAAAACTACAGGGCAATCTTAGAAGAAAACCTGTTAGAATCTGCAAAAGACTTGAGACTGGGGCAGAGGTTTACCTTCCAGGAGGACAACAACCCTAAACATACAGACAGAGCTACAATGGAATGGTTTAGAATCAAAGCATATTCATGTGTTAGAATGAGCCAGTCAAAGTCCAGACCTAAATCCAATTGAGAATCTGTGGCAAGACTTGAAAATTGCTGTTCAGACTCTCCATCCAATCTGACAGAGCTGGAGCTATTTTGCAAAGAAGAATGGGCAAAAATGTCCCTCTCTAGTCTCTAGATGTGCAAAGCTGGTAGAGACATCCCCAAAAAGACTTGCAGCTGTTATTGCAGTGAAAGGGGTTCTACAAACTATTTACTCAGGGGGGCGCCATAGAAATCCCCCCCAAACACACACTTTTCGCATATTTATTTGTAAAAAAAATGGAAAACCATTTATAATTTTCCTTCCACTTCACAATTATGTGCCACTTTGTGTTGGTCTGTCACAAAAATCCCAATAAAATGCATTTACGTTTTTGGTTGTAACAATTGGTTGTGGACAATTTCAAGGGGTATGAATACTTTTTCAAGGCACTGTGTGTATATATATATATATATATCTATATATATATATATATATATATATATATATATGCTATAATAGAAATAAACAAATAAAAAAAAAACAGGAAAACAATTGTTAAAGGGAGAAGGGGAAGAAAGAGTTAATCAGGACTGATTGGGATAAGTTAAGGGATAACAACAGTGTTAATATCAACAAGCTTTATTTAAAAAATTCTTTTGAAGTTCCTTTAAAGTGGTTGTAATCCCTAAAAAAAAAAAAAAAAAAAACCCCTGCAAGGCATAAGGAGCTAGTATGCATAGCTTGCTTGCTTGAGATCGAAGCCCCCGCAGCGGTCCTCATTTGGTCCTCATTTACTGCTCCAGCGGCCAACATCTCTCGGGGGGGGGGTTACTTCCATGTATCGTGGCTCTGGCGCTGTGATTGGCCTGGAGCCGAGATGATGTCACTCCCGCACATGTAACAGCACAGTATGTTCAGGTTGCGTCATCACATGTGCATACAGGGATATCACCTAAACCCTGCAGGTTTAGGACCAAATCCAGTGTAACTACAGGTAAGCCTAATTATAGGCTTACCTGTAGTATAAAATGGTTGTAAAGGGTTTACAACCACTTTAACTGACAGCATATGGAAGACTGAAGCTCATGCCTTTGATCTGCAGATAAACGAAACAGAGTAACTGATCTCCAAGATAGCAATCATCGTCCTGTGTATTCTTTCTTGAATCTTGTTCAAGGTGAGACGCAGATGCTTTAGAAGTGGATCTTACTGTGTGCCACCAAGCCAGTGCTGCTCTGGCTTGGTCACAGAGGTTTCAAGCACTTTCTTGATTCTCGTGTGATTTGTGTCTTTTTTTCTGGATCTGTGCAGTAATCCAGTGTGAGACTTTTCCTTCCTGTAATAAAGACCGCTCACTGCTGCTCTCTCTCCTTGTGCAGGGTGACTGGTCTGGTCTCCGCCCCCTCCTGTATTTTTCTGCAGGCAGCCTGTAGTGGGTGGAGCCTGCTGGGTCCCTCCCACAGCTCTACTCTCTCTCCTTGTGCAGTGTGAATGGTCTTGTCTCTGCCCCCTTCCTGTACTTTTCTTCAGGCAGCCTGTAGTGGGTGGGGTCTGCCTCTCTTAGGTCCCTCCCACAACTCTGCTCGCTGCACAGGCTATGCACAGCACAGTGATGATGTCACTGTTACTTTTACAAACTAATATCTGGGTTTCCAAAGAGATTGGGTGCACACAAAGTATATTTATAAGATTATTGCATGATATATACAGGTCCTTCTCAAAAAATTAGCATATTGTGATAAAGTTCTTTATTTTCTGTAATGTACTGATAAACATTAGACTTTCATATATTTTAGATTCATTACACACAACTGAAGTAGTTCAAGCCTTTTCTTGTTTTAATATTGATGATTTGGCATACAGCTCATGAAAACCCAAAATTCCTATCTCAAAAAATTAGCATATCATGAAAAGGTTCTCTAAACAAGCTATTAACCTAATCATCTGAATCAACTAATTAACTCTAAACACCTGCAAAAGATTCCTGAGGCTTTTAAAAACTCCCAGCCTGGTTCATTACTCAAAACCGCAATCATGGGTAAGACTGCCGACCTGACTGCTGTCCAGAAGGCCATCATTGACACCCTCAAGCAAGAGGGTAAGACATAGAAAGAAATTTCTGAACGAATAGGTTGTTCCCAGAGTGCTGTTTCAAGGCACCTCAGTGGGAAGTCTGTGGGAAGGAAAAAGTGTGGCAGAAAACGCTGCACAACGAGAAGAGGTGACCGGACCCTGAAGAAGATTGTGGAGAAGGACCGATTCCAGACCTTGGAGGACCTGCGGAAGCAGTGGACTGAGTCTGGAGTAGAAACATCCAGAGCCACCGTGCAGGAAATGGGCTACAGGTCAAGCCACTTTTGAACCAGAAACAGCCTGACCTGGGCTACAGAGAAGCAGCACTGGACTGTTGCTCAGTGGTCCAAAGTACTTTTTTCGGATGAAAGCAAATTTAGAAAGTCATTCTGAAATCAAGGTGCCAGAGTCTGGAGGAAGACCGGGGAGAGGGAAATGCCAAAATGCCTGAGGTCCAGTGTCAAGTACCCACAGTCAGTGATGGTCTGGGGTGCCATGTCAGCTGCTGGTGTTGGTCCTCTGTGTTTTATCAAGGGCAGGGTCAATGCAGCTAGCTATCAGGAGATTTTGGAGCACTTCATGCTTCTATCTGCTGAAAAGCTTTATGGAGATGAAGATTTCATTTTTCAGCACGACCTGGCACCTGCTCACAGTGCCAAAACCACTGGTAAATGGTTTACTGACCATGGTATTACTGTGCTCAATTGGCCTGCCAACTCTCCTGACCTGAACCCCATAGAGAATCTGTGGGATATTGGGAAGAGAAAGTTGAGAGACGCAAGACCCAACACTCTGGATGAGCTTAAGGCCGCTATCGAAGCATCCTGGGCCTCCATAACACCTCAGCAGTGCCACAGGCTGGTTGCCTCCATGCCACGCCGCATTGAAGCAGTCATTTCTGCAAAAGGATTCCCGACCAAGTATTGAGTGCATAACTGAACATAATTATTTGAAGGTTGACTTTTTTTGTATTAAAAACACTTTTCTTTTATTGGTCGGATGAAATATGCTAATTTTTTGAGATAGGAATTTGGGGTTTTCATGAGCTGTATGCCAAAATCATCAATATTAAAACAAGAAAAGGCTTGAACTACTTCAGTTGTGTGTAATGAATCTAAAATATATGAAAGTCTAATGTTTATCTGTACATTACAGAAAATAATGAACTTTATCACACTATGCTAATTTTTTGAGAAGGACCTGTATATATATATATATATATATATATATATATATCTCCTTTGTAGCTACTGAGGAATAGATTTTTGATTATATTTAAAGCTGACATCCAGACGCAAACTACAAAAACATGGACAGGAATGCATTCTGTAATACAGAATATACAAATACAAATAAATAAAAATACAGCTTGTTCATTCTGAGTTTCACTTTCACTGCCCTTTACATAGATGCAAACCCAATCACTAAATTTGCATATACCAGGAAAAAAAAAAAGACTTTTGAGATGACAAGGCTATATTACAGCCATGGGCAAAATTTTGAGAATTACACAAATATACATTTTCACAAAGTCTGCTGCTTCAGTGTTTTTAGATTTTTTTCAGATTTTACTATGATATACTAACACATATACATACATATATATATATATATATATATATATATATATATATATATATATATATATATATACAAGAATTTTATAGGTGTCAAAGGCTTTTATTGACAATATACATGAAGATAATGCAAAGAGCCAATATTTGCAGTGTTGACCTTTCTTTTTTAAGACCTCTGCAACTTGCCCTGGCATGCTGTCAATCAACTTCTGGGCCACATCCTGACCAATGGCAGAACATTCAATGCTTAGAATTTTTCAGAATTTGTGTTTTTTTTTTGTTCACCTGCATCTTGAGGACTGACCACAAGTTCTCAATGGGACTAAGGTCTGGGGATTTTCTTGGCCATGGACCCAAAATTTCGATGTTTTGTTCCCCAAGCTGCTTCGTTATCACTTTTGCCTTATGGCAAGATGCCCCATCATGCTGGAAAAGGCAACGTTCCTCACCAAACTCTTCTTGGTTGGTTGGGAGAAGTTGATCTCAGAGGATGTTTTTGTACCATTCCATATTCATGGAGGTGTTCTTAGGCAAAATTATGAGTGAGCCCACTCCCTTGGCTGAGAAGCAACCCCACACATGAATGGTCTCAGGATGTTTTACTGTTGGCATGACACGGGAATGATGGTAGCGCTCACCTTTTCTTCTGGAATGCCACAAACAATTGTAAAGGGGATTCAACAGAGAAAATGACTTTACCCCAGTCCTTAGCAGTCCAATCCCTGTATCTTTTTTAGAATATCAGTCTGTTCCTGATAATTTTCCTGAAGAGAAGTGGCATCTTTGCTGCCCTTCTTGACACCAGGCCATCCTCCAAGAGTCTTCTCCTCCCTGTGTGTGCCGATGTACTCACATCTGGCTGCTGCCATTCCTAAACAAGCTCTGCACTGGTGGTGACCCGATCCCGCAGCTGAACCAACTGTAGGAGACGGTCCTGTCGCTTGGTGGCCTTTTTGGGTCGTCCTGAAGTCTTCTTCACAAATGCAGTGGAAGTATTTTTATAGAATTAAGTTCATTTCCATGGCAAAGGGGAACATTGCAATTATTTGCAATTCATCAGATCACTCTTCATAACATTCTGGAGTATATGCAAATTGTCATCCTAAAAACTGAGGCAGTAGACTTTGTGAAATCTAATATTTGTGTCATCCTCAAAACTTTTGGCTATGGCTGTAAAAAGCAGCACATCTGACAGTCACCAAACATTCACTGCAGGGTGAATCTACCTGGTTCATGGACTTTAAATGACAGTGGTTGGTTCAACACCAGTAAATATCTGTTGAATGTCAAAGCCAATGCTTTATCAATAGGCCCCCAACATGTTAAAGCCATTTTTATTCTGCATCTTTCATGAAACTGATAGCTGGTGATCCTGCCAAGAAAGTTCCAGCTCAGACACGTCCTGTTATGGGATGACAACGCTTTGTCCCCGTCTCCTGCATTGTCAACCTGTCACAAGGGCTTCTAGTGTTGGCTAAATTATGTAAGCATGGTCCACTGTCTCACAATTAGAAAACCCACCTTGAAAAATGTCATGCTGCCATTGCTGGAGTGCATGTAGACAGAAAGCGGCTGCAAAGAGGCTGCAGGAGATCAGCTCAGGTTGGAAAAAAAAAAGGCAAAAACAAGTATTGCCTTTAAAAAGGGCAATTGTTTCTTGTAGACAGCACACAGAGCAAAATAAATATCATTACATTTGGGTTTACATCTACTTTAAGGGCTTGAGCTGTAATAGCCAGCTTTTAAATAACCAACAGTCTGATGAGTTTTAATCCATTTTCAGAATTACAATAGTTCAGCACCTACTAAGAAAGTTCAACAAGACATGGAGCAATTCACAGGGTTCAGCAACAGCGTCTTTTGCCATTAAATGATCAGCAAGTCATGTCTTTCGCAACACAGATACTGTTTTGTCATTTTACATCCAGATATTTCCTGCTGGCCAACCTCAAACTTATCTTCCTCTTTGTCAGCTTCCTCTTTAAGAACTTCTGCACCCTTCTTATTGAGAGGCCTGCCTGCTAAAAGGCACAATGATTGCTGGAACATGGTGGGGAGAGCGGTCCCTCGGGGGCCCCGGGACCTGGATTTCCTGTCTGGTGAACCTGCATCGTCCCTTTCGTGCTCTGTAACTATACCTCTGTATCCCCTTCTAACCTTCCCTCCAGTTACCTGTTACATGTACATTGTATGATCCCTAATATAACGTACATGTCTCAGGTCTCTTCAGATTTTTTTTTTTGTACATTCATTCTTATTTTTTTACCTTTTTAATGTATTTATTTAATTTAAAAAATTTTCACATTTATTTATATCTATTTTATCTCATATATATATATATATATAGATAGATATTTAAATAAACCTTTTACACATTGCTTTTTTAAAATATTTTATATATTTATTTCTTTTATTTATGTTTTTATGTTTACATTTAGTTCTATTTTTTACATGTATTTATATTCTCTTTTTTATTTTTTAGAAATAATCCTTTCACACATTGCAATTTTTATTTGTTACATTTATTTATGTATACATTTATTATTACGTTTATTATTATTTCCAATATTTATTTTTATATTTATATTCTATTCTATATTATACTCTTTCTCTCACTCTCTTTTTTGTCTCTTTCTCTCTCTCTCAACCATTCTCTCTCTCTTTCGCTCTCTCTCTCTCTCTCTCTCTACCATTCTACACTAGTCTCTCTCACTCTCTCTCTCTTGCATTCTCTCTCTCTCTACCAGTCTCTCTCCCTCTCTCTCTACCATTATCTCTCTCTCTCTACCATTTTCTCTCTCTCTTTCTCGCTCTCTACCAGTCTCTCTCTACCATTCTCTCCCTCTACCACTCTCTCTCTACCATTCTCTCTCTCTCTCTCTCTCTCTCTCTACCATTCTCTCCCTCCCCTCTACCACTCTCTCTCCCTCTACCAGTCTCTCTCTACCATTCTCTCCCTCTACCACTCTCTCTCCCTACCAGTCTCTCTCTCTCTACCAGTCTCTGTCTCTCTCCCTCTCTCTCTGCCACTCTCTCCCTCTCTCTCTCTACCATTCTGTCTCTCTCTCTCTCCCATTCTTCCTCTCTCTCTCTCCCATTCTCTCGCGCTCTCTACCATTCCCTCTCTCTACCCCCCTCCCCCACCCTTTTCTTGCTTTTTTTTTTCTTTTTTTTTCAGAGTCCTTTTACACATTTCTTTATTTCTGCTATGATGTCTGTTAATTATGATCTTCTGCAAAGTTAAGCAAAAATATATTCCGCCAATATCTTGTTTAGCAAGAAAATGGTATGAGTCTCCTGATGTACTGGCTCTGGCTGAGAGGATGAGTGGAATGATGTTGGCAAAATTTGTTTGAAAAATAAATCTACGTTTTTTTTTTTGTGTGTTACAATTTTCTGCATTTGAAAATTATTTGTGTACTGCCACTTTTAATTAATTTTTTAATTATATATTTTTTTGTATTTGCCTGATTTACTCTGTTAAAAAAAAAAAAACAACTTAAAAGTTAAGGCTAATGATGATGGGTATTTTTTATTTTTTTGCAAACACGGGCCCAGGATAGTTGAAAGAAGCTTATGTAACTCTCAGACCAAATTTAAAACTCATGTTAAAATGATCAGAAACCACTTAAATTTTTCTAGGGGGTTCCCTGAACTTTAGCTGATTGACTCTGAACCAACACCGCTTGGCAAAGCCAGCAGCATGACATGTCTGTAGGAGCCACATCCGGTCCAACACCGTAGGTGGGGTTTATTCCTGTTGACCACCAATGTAAGAGGCGATTTTGCTAGGATTTTTTTTATTTCTTATTTTTTTTTTTATCAAAAATGCGCCTGTCAGTGAGGCTTCGTAAAGGGTTTCATATTTTCTTGTAATGCAACTGTTTAACTAAAACATTCGCTCTGGAATGGTTGGTAATTGTTTCTCAGAACAATGCAATTGTCCAGTTAACATCTTTCACTAAATTTCTGGTCGTAAGCTCTCCATACACATTGCACTCTAACTGTATAAACTTCTTTTAGATTTACTAAAACAATATAATTTGAGCACGACCCCAAAACGATCCAATTCATTTGTATCCTATTGGGCAGGATCTTGCACTGCATAGTTATTGGGAACAAAAAAGGGAGACACAGACAGGGCGTCGTCACCCTATAATGCCACGTACACATGATCAGAATTTCGGCCAGCAAAAGACTGATGAGAGCTTTTTTATCGGAAAATGCGACCATGTGTACGCTCCATCGGAAATTTAGCTGGCCGAATTCCCGCCAGCAAAAATTTTATCGCATGTTCTCAATTTTTTTCCGATGGAAAAACTTTCTATCGGAGAGTCTGATCGTGTGTATGCAATTCCGACGCGCAAAAACTCACGCATGCTCAGATTCAACTACGAGACGGAAGCTATTGGTTACTGGGTACTGGGTAGCGAATTTCCTTTTTCTAGTCTCGTCGTACGTGTTGTACGGCAGTGCGTTCTTGAGGGTCGGAATTTGGCGTGACCGTGTGTATGGAAGACAGCTTGAGCGAAATCCCACCGGAATTCCAACAACTCAGACAAAAGCTTACCAAAAAAAAAAAATCTAAAAAAAAAAAAAATCTAAAAAAGTATAAATTAAAAAAAAGGCAAGACTCAATTTACGTTTTTCTGCCATCCCTTTTCTATGTTTCTTACCGGTAGTGCCTGAACAAGGACCTTCATAGCAGGATCACCAGAGTTGAAGCTGTTATAGTTGTAAAGAGTAGCCCAACTCAATATTGAACCCTACGGACTAAGACTGGGATGCTATAACAGTTCGTGTAAAGGCAGGTGTCCCAATACTTTTAACAATATAGTATATATTATATAAATTAATAATTTATTGATTTATTTGAGGTATTTATATAATTTATTTATTAATTGATATAATAATTAATAATAATGTCAATTAATAACTAAATTATATGAATATCTGAAATAAATAAAAAAAATCTACAGAAAGTATGCAAGATTTTCCCCAATGAATGTAAAAATTGCAGGTTGTGGCCATGGGATGGAGGTAAGCTTACATCTAGGGTTCTTTAGTCATCCACATGTATAAAAAAAAAAAAAAAATGTAAATGTATGCATTTGTATGTATAACTATACAGTTTTCTTTCAGTTTTGCATTGAGTGAAGACGAGGGTCAGTTTTTGGGTGCAGCACTGAGTGTATTTGACAAGCTGAGTTTGACACTCAACATAACAGTGTCAGTTTGTCAAATACCCCAAGTGAGGCACCGACACTCAACCCGTTACCCTCTCGGGGCACAAGTAAACTCTGGAGCCGGATTTCTACTCATAGTGCCAGTTCTCTCCTTTTTTTTTCCTCCTTGTTAAAATTGTGCATCTATATTAAACAGATTTTACTTTCCATGACTGATATTTATTTTCTTACCCACAAAAAAATTTTCTCAATATTCTTAAGGTTCCCAAAACAGTATACATGTCCAGGGGTCACCAGTAAATGTAATAATAGATCCACCAAAAACCTGGCTGAGAGTCAAACAACCACCTTATGTTTCAACCATTATACCATTTTTACTTTTTATTTATGAACAGTGTACATGCCCACCAGAAATAATGCAACTGCAAATCTAGAAAAATACAGATAAATAAATAAGTAAATATATATATATATATATATATATATATATATATATATATATATATATATATATATATATATATATATATATATATCAAATCATATGATTAAAAAGCTTGGCTAAGGATTAAAAAAAAATGGTTTTGTCTGTTTTTAAATACTTTTTCTTGGCCAAGTTTTTTGATCATATGATTTATTTTTATTTTTTTGTGATTTATTTTATATATATATGTTAATAAAAAGTTATTTGCATTTTTTTCTAGAACTACATTTACAAATGCATTATTATTTACAGTGGGCGTGTATACTGTCCATATGTAAGAATTGTATTAGGTTTGAAACATAGGGTGGTTGTTTGAGTCTCAATCAGGTTTTTATTCTTTTTGGTCGATCTATTCATCTTCTTATTACTTATACATTAGGCTTGACACACAAAGCACAATATAATCAAGATAAGGGTCCACATTTTTCAAAAATTTACTTTTTTTCAGTCCAATGGAATTTGAAAAAACAAAACAAAAACAAAAATCACATGGCTGAAAACAAAGTTTTGTGACTGGAGCCTATAGCCCAGGGGTGGGCAACTGCGCCTGCCCCACCCCAACTGTTGTAGAACTACTATCCCATCATGCATTTGGCTTTGGGAGTAACTGTTAAGCTGGCCATACATTATACAATTTTCTTATTCAATTTCCTTTAGATTTACCTTCAACTGTTTAGTGTTTCATATATATATATATATATATATATATATATATATATATATATATATAAAAATCATATCATGATTAAAAAGCTTGGCCAAGGATAAGAAAAATGGTTTTGTCTGTTTTTAAATATTTTTTTCTTGGCCAAGTTTTTTTGATCATATGTTTTTTTTTGTTTTGTGATTTATATATATTAATAAAAAGTTATTTGTATTTTTTTCTAGAACTACATTTACAATTGCATTATTATTTACAGTGGGCGTGTATACTGTCCATATGTAAAAATTGTATGAGGTTTGAAACATAGGGTGGTTCAAAATGTGACTTTTTTTTCAGTCCAATGGAATTAGAAAAAACAAAACAAAAAAACATCACATGGCTCAAAACAAAGTCTAGTGAATGGAGCCTATAGCCCAGAGGTGGGCAACTGCCCAAGACCCCCCCCCCCCATGCATTTGGCTTTGGGGGTAACTGTCAAGCTGGCCATACATTATACAATTTTCTTATTCAATTTCCTTTAGATTTACCTTCAACTATCCAGTGCCTGATTGCATACCAATTGAAAGTGTTTAGCTCTGCCCAAAATTGTATAATATATGGCCAGCCTTAGTCTTCCCATCATGCTTCTGCTTCTGGAAGTCATGCTTGTAACCATCAGTCTTGCAATGCCTTATGGGAGAGCTATTTCCACAACAGCTGCCCGCCCCATGGCTGCCCACCTCATGCTATAGCCTATCCATAAAGTAATTGTGAACATACAATGATTTAGACAATCTCTAATACAGTTATAACTGTGCCGGCACATAAATATATATATATATATATATATATATATATATATATATATATATATATATATATTTTTTTTTTTTTTTTTTTTTTTTTTTTTTTTACAAGGTTAAAAAGTTCTACACACGGCATGTCTGCATTATTTCATAGTCTGTTCAGAAGGCAGCAAGATGCTGGTGGTGCTTGAGCTTGAGGGGGGCATAATTAAGAGGTATAGTGTAATTAAAAAAAGGGGGGGCAGAGGTGGGTTATGATTGGTTGGTTGGGGGGGGGGGGAGTGGTGATGGGTGAATAAATTGCCCAATACAACCATGCTGTGTGTCTGCACCTATGAATGGTCAGCCAAAGAATGTATACTGACCACACTAACACAGATCAGCTTCTGTACTTTGTGTGGTCAGTTTAGAACAAGGAAGAAAGATGACTACAGGATCAACCGGTACTTCAGATGGAAGAAGTAACTGATGGAGACTTTGATTTACAAAATACACATACACTAGCACACCTCCCAACTTTTTATAATGGGAACGAGGGAAGCTTATTAACAACAGAATGTAGGCATAGGACACACCCACTGCCACGCCCCCTTTAAAGGAAAATTATACCAAAAAAATGATTAGTTAAACCCACAAGTGCTTTTTTTTTTACCCCTACTATTCCTTTATATTGGCTTTTAAAATTTACAGACGCAGCAATTTAGAAATCAGATGAAAGGTTTAGCACTAGGAAACACTTTTAAAAATGTGCATTTTATATAGAACTATATAGATCAGACCAAAATGAGGGACAAATGAGAAGGAATGAGGGACAGAGGAACATTGCTCCAAATCAGGGATAGTCCCTCCAAAATCAGGGATTGTTGGGAGGTATGCACTAGATTACCAAAAGTATTGGGACACCTGCCCTTACACGCACATGCTCTTTAATGGCATCCCAGTCTTAGTCTGTAGGGTTCAATATGGAGTTGGCTCACCCTCTGCAGCTATAAAAGGCTTCAACTGTTCTGGGAAGTCTGTCCACAAGGTTTAGGAGTGTGTCTATGGGAATGTTTGACCATTCGTCTAGAATTTGTGGGTTCAGGCACTGATGTTGGATGAGAAGGCCTGGCTTGTAGTCTCCGCTCAAATTCATCCCAAAGGTGTACTATCGGGTTGAAGTCAGGACTCTGTGCAGGCCAGTCAAGGTCCTCCACCCCAAATTTACTCATCTATGTCTTTATGAACCTTGCTTTGTGCACTGGTGCACAGTCATGTTGGAACAGGAAGGGTCTGTCTCTAAACTGTTCCCACAAATTTAGGAGCATGTAATTGTCCCAAAAAAAAAAATTAATATAAGGTGAACACACATAAAAAAATAAAAATAAAAAAAAAATATATATATATATATATATATATATATATATTTATTATATTTCAGGTAACTTATACTTTCATTTAACATTAATGGTGCTTCAAGTACTATTCACAATGAAAAGGCTGCGTTGATTATTATATTCAGGTTTCTATTGGATACTATGCCTTTTTTTTTTATGTAAAGGGTCCAAACAGAGAAGACCAGTGATGCTTCACAAGGTGCCTTTATATGATTTTTTTTTTAACTTGTATTTTTTTTTAATTTACTGATTTTAACTTGTTTGACTTCTTGCCGACTAGCAGCAGGGTAAGTAGACCTTACTAAGGTCCCATTCATGCTTGTAGCTCAAAAAAGCTCCCTGTTCACATCTGAGCGTTCTGACGCTTGTAGCAAAACGCCTGTCGCTCAAAAAGTGCATGCGCTTCTTTTCAGGCAGAATTGAGTGATTTTCTTCAATGGGAATGCCTGAAAAGACTTGATTTAAGCATTTTTCAGGCGTTGTTTTGAGCTCCACCCCCCAGTGATTTCCATTGGCTAAAACAAAACGGCTAGATGAAAAATGCCTGACATATTTGTAAAAAAAAAAAAATGCTCAAAATTGCTGGGAAAAAAAAGCTGACCACCTAACTGAGCCCAGTATTTCCCTCGGCGAGGACACTCTGTCCCTCTCTCCACGGGGTCCTGGCTCTTGATTGGATAGATTGATAGCAGCACAGCCATTGGCTCCTGCTGTGTCAATCAAATCCAATGACGCGCTCTCAGAGCGCTTCTCCTAGGGGGTTATCTGATGTGGGGAGGAGCCACGAGAGCCGCCGGGGGACCCCAGAAGTCGAGGATCAGGGCCACTCTGTGCAAAACGAGCTGCAAAGTGGAGGTAAGCATGACATGTTTGTTATTTTTATTTTATTTTTTTAAATGAGCCTTAAAACCCAATACACACTATTAGATTTTCTGAACATTTTTGTCTCTAAAAAAAGCTGTGCGCCGCTCCGGTAAATCTGAAGGAAAAAATCAGCAGAAAATCTGATGGTGTGTATGGGGCTTTATGCAGCATACAGACGATCAGATTTTCCGACAGCAAATGTTGGATTTGAGCTTGTTGTCATAAAATTCTGACCGTGTGTATGCTCCATCGGACAACAACTCAACAAGAGTTGTTGTTGGAAATTTTCGATCGTGTGTACACAATTCCGACACACAAAAGTCCACGCATGCTCGGAAACAAACAGAAGAGCAGCACTGACTATTGAACTTCATTTTTCTCCGTTCGTCGTACGTGTTGTCCATCACCACGTTCTTGATGTTCGGAATTTCTGACATTTGTGCGACTGTGTGTAGGCAAGACAAGTTTGAGCCAACGTCCGTTGGAGAAAAATCCACAGTTTGGTTGTCGGAATGTTCGATCGTCTGTACGCGGCATAAAGGTTTGACCTCATTTTACATGGTTTTGGTAAATCTGAAGACAAAAATCGGCAGAAAATCTAATATTGTGTATGGGGTCTTAGGGAGGTCCTAAGATTCAGATCGTTCCGGAGCTGAAGTTGTTGTTGCATGTTCTTAAAGCTTTTTTTTTTATTTTATTTATTTTATTTTTTTTTAAGAATTTTCGAACTAAAAGGGGAGGAGAGCTGCTGTGTGAGCTGAAAACACTTAAAATAACACTCATGTTGAATGTACATTTCCCATTGAAGTCTACAGGGACAAAAATTAGCTTGTGGTTTTGATAAATCTGAAGACAAAAACCTGCAGAAAATCTAAAAGTGGTATGGGGTCTTAACCACTTAAGCCCTGGACTATTTGGCTGGCAAAAGACCAGAGCACTTTTTGCGATTCGGCACTGCATCGCTTTAACTGACAATTGCGCAGTCGTGCGAGTCCTTACAATTCTTTAATCCCTTCCTGTCCGTGCTATGGCTGAATAACAGCTACAGTGCAGGCTTACTTTGCCGGGAGGGCGTCTATTTACGTCCTCCCATGATCGCGCCACATGCGCACCCCATGTGGCATATGGGCAGTGTGCTCTGGGATGACGGAGTCCTTTGGACTCAGCTGATCACAGATCGGAGGGTAAAGGGCTAATCACAGTGACCCTTTACCACGTGATCAGCTGTGTCCAATGACAGCTGATCATGGATGTAAACATAAGCCAGTTATCAGCTTTTCTTTCCTGGCGCTGTCAGCAACCCAACTGATCATCAGTGATCATCAGTGCAGCCTCATCGGTGCCACATCATCAGTGCCCACCAGTGATGATCAGTGCAGCCTTATCAGTGATCATTAGTGCAGCCTCATCAGTGATCATCGGTGCAGCCTCATCAGTGATCATCAATGCAGCCTCATCAGTGATCATCAGTGCAGTCTTAGTGATCATCAATGCAGCCTCATCAGTGATTATCAATGCAGCCTCATCAGTGATTATCAATGCAGCCTCATCAGTGATCATCAGTGCAGCCTCATCAGTGATCTTCAGTGCAGCCTCAGTGATCATCAATGCAGCCTCATTAGTGATCATCATTGCAGCAACAAACTAAGAAAAACATTTTTTTTTTTCAATTCCTGTCTTTTTTTTGTTTGTTTACCAAAAAAAATTAAAATAAATGAACAGTGGTGACAAAACACTACCAAAAGAAAGCTCTAAAAATTTCATACGGGTACAGTGTTGCATGACTGAGTAATTGTCAAAGTGTGACAGTGCTGAAAGCTGAAAATTAGCCTGGGCAGGAATCGGGTGAAAGTACCCGGGAGGCAAGGGGTTAATAGAAAATTGAACACAAAAATTGTAAAATAAAAATACGCCCACTTATAACTATCGCCCTTTTGTGTATAAATGAAATATAATACCCTCACTTGTGAATCATTGCTGTCACATTGTTTGAAATAAAATGATACATATTACTTTTTTCAGCGCTACATTGTTATTTCTTTATTCATTTCTGGAGTAGACAACAAAATATACATATAAGAGCTAAAAACATACATATAAAAAATTGCACTATTTAAAAAAAACAAAAAAAAAAAACTATTCAGTAAAATATATGCATTTTCTATTTTGAAAAGTTAAAACACACTGTCAAAAAAAATAAAAATAAAAATATTTAAAAGGAATAGAAAATTAAAAAGTATACTGGGTTTAATTCTGTCAATGTTATAGCTGATTTAAAGTGTTACTAAACCCAGGACCATGCATGCACTACATCTGGCCTCCCACAGAACATGGAAACGCAATTATTTTAGTAAATATAAACTGCTAAATACCTTTTCTCATCAGCAGTATTATAGCAGTCTTGTGACTTCTATCAGTTCCTGGTGATGCTTGTAAGAGGTGTTTTCATACTGCACTAAGCTGTCCTATCAGGATGCAGGACCCCTGACCCTCTGACTGGACAGTGCTGATTGCATGTGATCAGCACAGAGCCACTCTCCCAAGAAAAAAAAAAACCCTCTCTAGCAATACACACCAAACTGCGCATGTGCAGCCTGACTCCATAGACTCTGCCTTGTCCAGGGGACAGTGCAGGGGAGGGAGGATCTGTGCATACAGGATCAAGCAGTCTTTTTACACAATGCAAAGGATTAACCCCTTAGGTTCCACAGTGAGTATAACAAGCATGCTTTATTGCATATACAGACTGATTGTACGGTTATGGGTTTAGTAACACTATAAAGCTAAATATCAGGAAAGCAAAATAAATGTCATATATATTGAGCTATTTTACATGCCACATAATGTGTGTTTCTGCCAATCCAGTCCTAAGATGTATACAGCTCTGCCACATGGCACAGCCCACACGTATTACTTTCATCCAAACTAGTATTTGAATGGTGAACAATTCTGACTATGGGTAAATATCAACAATGGCAATATAAAAGGGTTTGTTGCAATAGCATGACAACTATTTGGCATTAAAGGTTAACTGAACTTTCAGTAGTTATCCACTACATACATTCAGGGTGCATCAAAAAAGGCGTGCAAAGTTTGCTATCTTTAGAATGCAGCCACAGCCTAAATGAAGACGCCTGTTCCCTTGGCAGGACCTATTGCTCTGTGTGAGGAAACAGTAGTCTCTCTGCAGATATCCAATATGGCCCACGAGCCTGAGCATGATTGGGGAGCTCCAAGTCAGATCTATTGGTATTTTCCCCACTTCCTGTTTCAGTGACACACAGGCATGTACTGGCCATCGGGACTACCGGGAGATTCCCGGTGGGCCGATGGCTCAGTGGGCCGGTTTCAGTGACAGCCTAGCCAAATGAATGGCTGCGCTACTCGCACAGCCATTCATTTGAGCACCGCTGTACTTCCGAGAACAGCGCGGCGCACTTCGGCTCTTTCCGCCCCCACTCGGCGCTCTCATAACACATCTTCGGCCACCTCCGGCCCACAGTCGTCCTTTTCCGGCACCGCTCGGCTTCTCCCGCCCTGCTCCTCTCCGACAGCGAACAAAACTCCGGCGGCCCCCGCAGTAACGGACGCTGTGAGTTTAAATGAGCCGGGGGCCGCCATGAGAGCAGCCGACAGGCAGAGAAGTCCCTGGAGCAGGCGAGGGAGCCTGGAGGATGGCGGTGCTGCAGGAACCCATCCAGGAACCGGCCGGCCCATTGAATACTGTATATAGCACATGGCTGTATATATATATATATATAGATATATATATATATATATATAGCTGTATACAGAATATGGCTGTGTGTATGTATATATATATATATATATATATATATATATATATATATATATATAAATATATATACATAGCAAAGGATGTGGTGCTAAATAAAATAACATAAAAAATTCATTTGGTGAAAATAATGGTTAAAATAATATGCAAAATCCAACATAGCTAAAAGTTCACCAAAACTGTCAATTAATATTAAAATGTGCATAAAAATATTTTCAGCAAAAAAATCATATATAAAAATGCTTATAATTAAAAAACCCCCCTTTTTTTTGCACTCTTTTTGCACTTTAATACCAAGGACATAGTTTGGATAAAATGGTTTTAATTATAAGCATCGTTTATATACGAATTTTTTGCTGAAATTTTTTTTATGCACATTTCAATATTAATTGACACGTTTGATGTACTTTTAGCTATGTTGGATTTTTTGTATTATTTGAATCATTATTTGCACCAAATGGATTTTTTTTATGTTATTTTGGTTAGCATCACATCCTTTGCTATATATTCAATTTATCTGTGGCTTTGTGTAAGGCCCCTTTCACACATGCGGATGATATGTCCGTATTTCATCCATCCGTTTGCAGATGAAATACGGGCATACATTCATCCCTATGGGATAGCGGGTGTCTGCGGATGAACATCCGCAGACACCAGATTTCATCCGCCTCCGCAACAGTCTGCACAGCGGATCGGATGAACATGGACAGACGGTCCGTGCGCATCCGATCCCCATAGAGGAGAGCAGAGATCTGACAGGGCGGTCCCTGCACAGTGTGCGGAGACCGCCCTGTCCGCAGCCAGCTTAGCGGGGACAACGGAGCGATCCCCGCTGAGCGAGCGGATCATCACGGGGCGGATCATTACTGATCCGTCCCGTGTGAAAGGGGCTTAAACCTGTTTGATGTTGGCAGCTTCTCATTACTGCGGTTGATCAAAAATAGGTGTGCGCATTAGTTGTTTATTTTAAAATATATAATGCAGAGCCAGACTTCGGGCAGGTGACAGGGGGACACCAGGGGGTGGGGGGGCTGGAAAATAAAAGATCACCAGCAGTGTGCTGTCGGCTTCTGAGTTTGCATACTCCTGCTATGTGTCTAGCCGGGCCGTGATGACGTCACTCTCGTGCAAGTGCGCATTATACTGTTTTTGTGCGTGTTTGCAAAATTGGAGTGGGCCGGTCTGGATGAAGTCCAGGGCCAAATTTTTGTCCCAGTCCAGCCCTGGTGACACAATGTCAAGAGGCCACATAGAGCAATAGCAGTAATAGAAGCGCCGATAGGAGATACAGTAGATAAACAACATATACTGTATGAGGCGTTTTTTTTCTTTCCAAAGAATTTGTATTTCTGTTGCTTAAGTCCTGAGACCCACACAGCACAGCTAGGTAGATGGTACCACTTACACTTAAAGAGTACACCTCTGTGTATCCCTAGTCTACTGGTTGGACAATGAAGGAGCAGCAGCAGAAGCTTGAGGTCAACTTTTTGCTCTCTATGGTATTTCCTCCTATCAACATGCTTCTTGTCAATACATTTGCATTCAGCACTCCTGGTCCTGACCCACCCCGACTGCCGCTGTATAGGGGATTGCAGGAGGCTAATACAAAGTCAAACTATGGTGGTTATTCGTGATGGCTTTGCAAATGCTTGAGACATTTTTAAAAATAATTTCTTATATGTAGACCCCCAGATCTCAGCCTATAGATACATATCTTATTATCTATCACATAATTTCCTGAGATATAAGCTTTAGTTGGCATAGGCAATGCAGCACATTACTGGCAATAAAAACAAAAACAAAATTGCCATCATAATTAAATTACACTCTTCAAGCAGGAGCAATGGTAAACAATAGCTCATTAAAGCATACAATATATGGCCAAACTTTGGTGGGCACATGACAATCACACCTATATGAGCTTTCTGGAAATCAAGCAGCCACAAATCTTCTGGAAAGGTTCTGAACAAAATTTGTGTCTGTAGGAATTTGTGTCCACTTGTGAGGTTCGGTAGAGACATGGGGTGAAAAGACCTGATGTTCTTAAGAGCTGAGGTCAGGTTCTGAAGCTGGATGAGAAGACCTGAGCCTAAAGGTGATCAGTAGAGTTGAGGTCTGGTACTGATATTGGGTGACAACACCTGATCCCAAAGGTGTTCAGTAGAGTTGAGGTTAGGAACTGATGTTGGGTGAAAGGACCCGATCTCAAAGGTGTTCAGTAGGGTTGAGGTCATGTTCTAAATTTGTATGAGAAGACCTGATTCCAAAGGTGTTCAGTAGGGTTAAGGACAGGTTGTGAATTTGGATAAAAAGACCTGATCCCAAAAGTGTTCAGTAGGGTTGAGGTCATGTTCTAAAGTTGTATGAGAAGACCTGATCCCAAAGGTGTTCAGTAGGGTTAAGGATAGGTTCTGAAGTTGGATAAAAAGACCTGATCCCAGAGGTGTTCAGTAGAGTTGAGGTCATGTTCTAAAGTTGTACAAGATTACCTTATCCCAAAGGTGTTCAGTAGAGTTAAGGTAATGTTCTAAAGTTTTATGAGATGACCTGATACCAAAGGTGTTTAGTAAAGTTGAGGTCATGTTCTGAAGTTGGATGAGAAGACCTGATCCCAAAGGTGTTAAGTAGGGTTGAAGTCAAATACTTATGTTGGATGAGAAGACCCGATCCCCAAGGTGTTCAGTAGGGTTGAAGTCAGGGCTTCATGCAGGCCACTCAGCTTCCTTCATACCCCACTGGTCAAATCATGTCTTGATAATGCTGGCTTTGTACACAATCGTGCTGAAACAGAAAGGGCCTTCACCAAACTATTTTCCCAGTATTTGAAAAACACAATTGTCTAAAATATCTTTGTAGTATTAACAGAACCCTTCGCTGGGAACACCTAAACTCAATTATTTAGAGGGAGTCCACATACATTTGGCCATATAATGTAGGTACTATTGGTGTATGGGTATGCTTTCTCCATCACAAGTGTTTATGTGGATCACCTGCAGTCATTGCAGAAGTCAACGATCCTTTCATTCATGTCCAGGCCGATTATGGTCATTCATTTTTTATATAATTTTTTTTTTTTTTTAATCATGGTGAGCTATGGGTTAAGCAGAGATGCATGGTGCACATCATTTTGAACTTTGACACTGGTTGTCATTTGCTTCTGGATTTTTTAGAACAAGCTGCTCATACATATGAGAACACGTTGGGACGCTCTCATACTGAGACACGGGAAAATCAGGCTCATAATTATTTGATGCTGCGTCACATGAACGTCCTTCTAAATTCAATGCCAGCTGGTTCATTCTGCAGGTTAAAAAAAAAAACATAAAAGAAATAATTAGAATTTATTTCATGTCATTTTTTGTATTCCTATTATTTAAAAAGTATGTAATAATCTCAAAAATGTACGTCCTATTTTAAAGCAGACTTTGCAATAAGATTCAAGGTCCATTTTTACCATCTGGGTTCTCACTAGGGTTGCCACCTTTTCTTCAAGTCAAATACGAACACTTTAGCGGCTCACAGCTATTTTTTTTATAGTAAAAAACTAGCAATAGTAAAAACTATACATATATTTTGCTATTAAACAACATTTATAGTCATATGATGAATCATATGAACATTTCTAATCATATGAATAACAAGAGTCCCCCTTTACATAAGAGACCACAAAGTTCCCCTTTTACATCTGAATCCGCACACTGTAAAGGGGGACTCTGCAGACTCTGAAGTAAGGGAGAACTCTGGGGCCTTTAACATAAGGGATCCTCTGGGACCCAGATTTAAGGGGGAACACTGAGCATTCTAGTGTACAAAAAGGACTCTGATGTAAGGGGAAACACTGTGGCCTCTGGTGTAAAGGGGAACTCTGATGTAAGGGGTGCTCTGAGAACCCCGATTTGCCTTAGTGTACTCACTAAGAGAGAAGAGGGAGACTTCAGTTACAGACAGGGATGCATGGTGAGCTCATTCACCCCTTGGCAGTCAGCACCTCTCATTCAGATGTATCTGATGCTGCTAGACTTCCAATTTCTAGCACCAACTTGCTTTCCTATTCTGAGGTACAGTGCCAGGGATTGGAGTGTGGACAGACAAAGAGGGGTGGGGGGAAGAGGCGCAGATCTCTCTCCTCTCCTCTCCTCTCTGTGTGTGTTTGGGGGGGGGGGGGGGGTTGTTAGTGCTGGCTTTTGGGCAGTGCAAAAGAGTATAACAGACACTCTCAGCTTAGACAACTACAGCCAGCAGCCCTGCTGAGAAGCCACAGTCCAGTCTAAATAATGTGTCCTGGTTTCAGGCATTCTGAATCCCAGACGCATGATTCCAAACCCAAACTGTCCAGGTGAATCCTGGACAGGTGGCAACCCTACTTCACAGCCAAATGCTCACTGCACATGGACGAGTCACGCTACGCCTCCTCAATGACCGGACAATCTACTGGGACCTGTGACGTGTCCCAGAAGTTTGCAGGGAGAGAGGGGTAAGAGGAAAACTTCCACTCGAGCCACCTAGGTGGGTACCTGTCAAAACTAGGTACCTGCGCCCCCTTCCAAAAAAGGCATGACAAATGTGGCATAGAAGGGGGTAAGGAGTGCTTAAAGTAGAACTTCCATTTTTGGACGGAACTCCACTTTAAACTTTTTGTGTAAAAAAAAAATAATTATATAAGAAAAAAATGAAGCAAGTTTTAAAAGTAAAAAATAAAGAAATAAAGAAAAAGTGCAATGAACATTAAGTCCAGTGTATACCTAAAAAACACCAAGAATTACCATCATTTTCTATTCCTACCACAAAATGGCAAATTCTAGTCATCAAAAAAACAGTGTCTGACACACCAGTTTCTTTTAATAGTACATAAATTAATTTTCTTTAACTTACGTGGGTAGGTTGTAGTTGAAACCTGAAAAAAAAAAAAAAAGGGGAAAGGAAATCATTATCACAAATTTCAGACTGGTTTACAGAGTGTATTTCTTATGCTGTGTACACACGATCGGACTATCTGGTGGACTTAGACTCTGGTCCACCGGACAATACAATTGTGTGTGGGCTCCAGCGGACTTTTTCTTCCCAGAAGTCCAGCGGACCTAGAAATAGGACTTGCTTCAAAATTGTCCGCCAGACTTGGCTTTTAGCGGACAATCTGTTCGTCTGTGTACTAGTCTGATGGACTAAAACTGACGCTAGGGCAGCTATTGGCTACTGGCTATGAACTTCCTTATTCTACATCATCATGTTTGAATCCACCGGACTTTTGGAGTGATCTTGTGTGTCCAAGTTTGTTCACTTGAAAGGTCTGGTGGACCTCAGCTGCAAAGTCTGTCGGATTGTCTGCTGGACTAAGTCAGCCGGATAGTCCGATCGTGTATATGCGGCATTAGGGTCTTGTTCTATAATATGAATGCATAGCTTCTAACTGTCCCTGATTTGGAGGGATTGTCCCTGATTTGGAGCAATGTCCCTTTGTCCCTCATTCCTCCTCATTTGTCCCTCATTTTGGTCTGATCTCTATAGTTGTATAAAAAGTGTTTCCCAGAGCTAAACCTTTCCTCCAATTTCTAAATTGCTGCATTTGTAAATTTTAAAAGCCAATATAAAGGAATGGTAGTGGTAAAAAAAAAAGCCCTTGTGGATTTAATTAAACTTTTTTTGGTTAATTTTCCTTTAAGGGGGTGTGGCAGGGGGCGTGTCCTATGAATAGGTGTCCTATAGTAGGTGTCCCTCATTCCCATCTCAAAATGTTGGGAGGTATGTTAATGCTTTGATGTGGGTAACAACAGTAGCTCTTCTAAAGCCTTGTTCACAAAGGGGGCACCACGGTGCGCGCTGGGGGTCAGCAAGCCATTGATCGTGATCGACCATGAGAAGCTGGACTACCAATATGTTGGTGGTGGAGTGGATCGGGGCTGTCAGTGGAATCCATTGGTATTCCAGAAGCGCCCTGTAAAAAGGGGTCATAATTCTCTGGTGAGTGGCCACCCATCACTGGGGTGCTCATGGTGAAGAACTAGGAATCCGATTTTGAGCCTCACAACTTGGTGGTAAGATTTATCACATATGGACTTACATAGTTACATAGTCAGTAAGGTTGAATAAAGACACCAGTCCATCCAGTTCTACAATTGTCCCTATCCCTGTACATTGTACACTCACATTGGTCCCTACTCTCAAGGAGCCCACAATCCAAGGTCCCCATTCACATGCTAGGGCCAATTTGGGTCAGAAGCCAATTAACCTACCTGCATATCTTTGGAGTGTGGGAGGAAACCGGAGTACCCGGAAGAAACCCACGCAGGCACAGGGAGAACATGCAAACTCCAGGCAGGTGGTGTTGTGGATGGGATTTGAACCAGCGACCCTTTTTACTGCTAGGTGAGAGTGCTAACCACTACACCACTGTGACTTTTATCTTGCTATTTATTTGTATCTGTTCACTTTTAAAGGGGCAGCTTCTATTATGTTTGTTCACTGATTTCACCGGGCGCCATTCATTATTTTTCATTTTTTCAGGTAGGAAGTGCTCCCTGCACAGCGCTGTGTGTATTTGTGTATGGGGTGGGGGTGTGAAGGGGACAGAGGGGAAACTGTTGGAGGGGGGACAGAGAACACTAAAGTGGGGGGGTGAGGGAGGAGAGGGGCAGAGGACACTAAAGTGGGGGGGGGTGTGAATGGGGACAGAGGACACTGCAGTGGGGGAGGGGTGTGGGGGATGAGGGGGGAGAGGGTCATAGGTCACTACAGTGGTGGGGGGTGAGGGGGGAGAGGAGCAGAGGACACTAAAGTGGGGAGGGTGTGAATGGGGACAGAGGACACTGCAGTGGGGAAGGGGGTGGGGGATGAGGGGGGAGAGGGTCAGAGGTCACTACAGTGGGGGGGGGGTGAGGGGGAAGAGGGGCAGAGGACACTAAAGTGGGGGTGTGTGAATGGGGACAGAGGACACTGCAGTGGGGGAGGGGTGTGGGGGATGAGGGGGGAGAGGGTCATAGGTCACTACAGTGGTGGGGGGGTGAGGGGGGAGAGGAGCAGAGGACACTAAAGTGGGGGGGGGTGTGAATGGGGACAGAGGACACTGCAGTGGGGAAGGGGGGTGGGGGATGAGGGGGGAGAGGGTCAGAGGTCACTACAGTGGGGGGGGGGTGAGGGGGAAGAGGGGCAGAGGACACTAAAGTGGGGGTGTGTGAATGGGGACAAAGGACACTGCAGTGGGGGAGGGGGTGGGGGATGGGGATGAGGGGGGAGAGGGTCAGAGGACACTAAAGTGGGGGGTTGAATGGGGACAGAGGACACTGCAGTGTGGGAGTGGGGGGATGAGGGGGAGAGGGACAGAGGACACTACAGTGGGGGAGGGGGATGAGGGAGGAGAGGGGCAGAGGACACTAAAGTGGGGGGACCACAGTTTAAATGGGTGCAGTCAGACTCAGTGGAGAGAGATTTCTGCAGCATATTTGGCAAGTACAGAATTACAGTATATAGAAAATAATATGCAAAGTGGTTGGAGGGAAGCTTCAGAATGGCGAAGATGTTTTTATTACAAATTATGTGAGCAGACTGCAGTTCCTCTTTAAAACTAAGTGCAACATTGCAAGACAAGACCAGTAAAATGTGGATAACTGCTATTAACTATCCTTTGTAAAGCGACAGCATTCACAATGTGTGTTGTACAATATAACAAAGAGGAACATGCAAGCAGTAAGTAAATGGTACTCCAAAGATACATTATGGAGAAAAAGGAGTCACATCTACAGAAACGCAGTTTGACACGTGAATTCCACATCGATGATGTTGATCAGCATGTGCAGAAAACCATAAATCCTATTCATAATGGGGTCTGTTATGCGCACAATGTAAAGGTCGTTGCTGAGACATACATTGCTCCTTTTTTTTTTTTTTAAATACTATTACTGCATCTTTTGTTATTCATGCATCACATCTACAGCATTTTAACAGCAACTTACTCTTTGTTTTCCTTCTTCTGGCAATCAGAACAATAGTGACGATTAAAACCGATACTATACAGAGTAAACCAATAATAAGAATGTAGAAAAATATTCCAGAACCTGCCGAGAGAAAACAAAAGAGACACGGTCATTTTCAGTTATTAATATTCTGCCCTAATATGTTAAGGAGGATTGGCAGTCAGCTTTTAGGGTAGGGGCGTTAAACAACATGGGCCGCATCAGTATAATGGTTGCCCTTGAAGGGCCGGCTGTATCTGTAAGACTATATACATTTATCCAGGCCTTTTTTTTCTCAGGAGTGGGTGCAGGAACTCAACCATGCCCCAATTCCCACTAAACCGCATCAAATGATGGGGGTGGCCAAATTGTACCAACAGTGGGAAGATCCTAAAAAGGCCATAAATACCAGGAATGCATTATGTGTGGAGCTCAGGGATGTGTTATGTACAGAGTGCAGAGTTCAGGGGTGCATTGTGTACAGAGTGCAGAGTTCAGGGGTACGCTGTGCACAGAGTGCAGAGCTCAGGGGTGCACTGTGGACACAGTGCAGAGCTCAGGGGTGTGCTGTGGACACAGTGCAGAGCCCAGGGGTGTGCGCTGTGGACACAGTGCAGAGCTCATGGGTGCGCTGTGGACACAGTGCAGAGCTCAGGGGTGCGCTGTGGACACAGTGCAGAGCTCAGGGGTGCGCTGTGTACACAGTGCAGAGTTCAGGGGTGCGCTGTGTGCAGAGTTCAGGGGTGCACTGTGTACAGAGTGCAGGGTTCAGGGGTGCGCTGTGTACAGAGTGCAGAGTTCAGGGGTCCGCTGTGTACAGAATGCAGAGTTCAGGGGTCCGCTGTGTATAGAGTGCAGAGTTCAGGGGTGCGCTGTGTATACAGTTCAGAGTTCAGGGGTGCGCTGTGGACACAGTGCAGAGCTCAGGGGTGCGCCGTGGACACAGTGCAAAGTTCAGGGGTGCACTGTGGACACAGTTCAGGGGTGCGCTGTGTACACAGTTCAGAGTTCGGGGATGCGCTGTGTACACAGTGCAGAGTTCAGGAGTGTGCTGTGTACAGTGTGCAGAGTTCAGGGGTGCGCTGTGTACAGAGTGCAGGGTTCAGGGGTGCGCTGTGTACAGAGTGCAGGGTTCAGGGGTGCGCTGTGTACAGAGTGCAGGGTTCAGGGGTGCGCTGTGTACAGAGTGCAGGGTTCAGGGGTGCGCTGTGTACAGAGTGCAGAGTTCAGGGGTGCACTATGTATACAGTGCAGAGCTCAGGGGTGTGCTGTGTACACAGTGCAAAGTTCAGGGGTGCACTGTGAACAGAGTGCAGAGTTCAGGGGTGCACTGTGTACAGAGTCAAGGGGTGTGCTGTGTACACAGTGTAAAGTTCAGGGGTGCATTGTGTATAGAGTGCAGAGTTCAGGGGTGTGCTGTGTACAGAGTGCAGAGTTTAGGGTTGCGCTGTGTACAGAGTGCAGAGTTCAGGGTTGCGCTGTGTACAGAGTGCAGAGTTCAGGGTTGCGCTGTGTACAGAGTGCAGAGTTAAGGGTTGCGCTGTGTACAGAGTGCAGAGTTCAGGGTTGTGCTGTGTACAGAGTGCAGAGTTCAGGGGTGCGCTGTGTACAGACTGCAGAGTTCAGGGGTATGCTGTGTAGAGAGTTCAGGGGTGGGCTGTGTACAGAGTGCAGAGTTCAGGGGTGCGCTGTGTACAGAGTTCAGGGGTGCACTGTGTACAGAGTTCAGGGGTGCACTGTGTACAGAGTGCAGAGTTCAGGGGTGCACTGTGTACAGCATGCAGAGTTCAGAGGTGTGCTGTGTACAGAGTGCAGAGTTCAGAGGTGCGCTGTGTACAGAGTGCAGCATTCAGGGGCGTGCTGTGTGAGGAGTGCAGTTTCGGGGGTGCACTGTGTACAATGCAAAAGTGCAGGTTAAGGGGTGTGCAACATACAGAGTGCAGAGATTAGGGGTGTGCTGTGTATAGAGTTGTCAGGGCTGGCTTAGCCCTTCCTCCTCTGGGCTGGTCGCTCAGCTGTCGGCTAATTGCCAGCTCTCTTGTCTTTCCACAGTTACCAGCTGTTCCCGATGATGCTCGTCTAACCTGCCTATTTTAAGCCTTCCTGCTCACTTTTTCATTTGCCTTCGCGTTGGTCACATCACAGGGAACCAGCTCCTGCTGTTTGTTTCAAGACTGGCTTGCTGACATCCCACCTGGCTTCTTATTCTGCTTGCGTTGCTCTCCTTGGATCCCTGACTTCCGGCCTGTCTGATTACCCGATCTGGTTAATGAACTTTGGACTGGCTGACTACCCGATCTGGCTACAGGACTCTGGCTATGCTTGACTACGCTTTTCTCTATTTACCTTTTTATTTTTATTAATAAGCAAGTGTGATTTGATTGTACTTCTGTCTCAGTCTGTTTCATGGTTTCTGACAAGAGTGCAGGGTTGAGGAGTGCATTAAATACAGAATGCAGAGTTTAGAAATGTGGTTTGAACAGTTTTCATGGTTCAGCTCTTTTATAGGCTGTCCACGTCCTGACCACTTCCAGCTCTGACCTTTGCACCACTCTCACTCATTCGCCATCTCTACACATACTTCCTTCCACAGCCCCCATCTCCCCCCACGTTCTGGCTCAAAAAAAAAGCCCTGGGTGTGGGGGCCACATGAAATGTCCTGGCAGGCCAAATTCAGCCTACGGGCCTTGTGTTTGACACATGTTTTCTAGGGGGAAAAAACAAGAAGAATAATATGAAGGAATAAGAAGGAATAAAAAGAAATACATTGTTTTATTCCTTGTTCCTCCTCACAGCTGGTGCTCTCATCCACTCTTCACCGTGGGCAGGCCTTATTAGTCCTCACCTGCTATAAAAGACTAGGGATGAGCTCAGGCTTGTTTGCATACTAGTTCAAACCCCCCTGAGCTATCCCACATGGAAGCTGCCATTGCAGACCACCAATCATAGGAAGTCGAGGCGTTGCCCTCCCCAAAGCCACATGTATACATGCGGATGTGAGGAATGCCTTGGCCGCTTAAGATTTAAGTCCACAGTGGCAACTTCCTGGCGGGCTAGCTCAAGTGGGTTCAGACTACTGTAGTATCTGAATATGACTGGGCACATCCCTGTACACAACTGCTGGTGCTGCATTGAAGGTGATGACATTGGAGAGTCTGCAACCTGTGGGCGACTTTGTGGGACCAGTTGTACAACAAGGAGGAACACAGCAAATTCTAGGAGTCAGGTAAGTATTTTACGTCATACCTTACCCCCTAACCTAGTCTATGATATGTAGAAGGTGCAACCAGATAGCATTTTTTACATACAGACACAAGTTAAGCTTTGATGTATCTCTGGTTTATAGGTGATAATGCAAGACCAAACTTATGTGGCCACCCCCCCCCCCCCCCCCTCAAATGATTGAGTTAAGGTGTGCCTGATCATTTTAGACAATTGTGCTCTTACAAACTTGTGGTGACAGTTTGGTGAAGACCCTTTTGTTTTTGTAGCTTGACTGTGCCCCGGTGTGCAAAGAAATCTCCATTAAGACATGGCTTCACTAGTTTGGTGTTGAGGAACTTGAGTGGTTGGTGCAGAACCCTGAGCTCAACCCTACTGAACATCTTTGAGATGAATGAGAATGCCAACTGTAAGCCAGGTCTTCTGAACCAACATCAGTATCTAACCTCACAAATGCTACTTTGGAATAATGGGTATATATTCCTACAGACACCCTCCAAAATCTTGTGGGGAACCTTCCCAAAAGAGTGGAGACTGTTGTAGCCACAATGGGGGCACAACTTCATATTAATGCCTATGGTTTTGGAATGGGATGTCGAACAAGCTCATTTAGGTGTGATGGTCAAGATGCTCACAAACTCTTGGTCATATGTGTTAGCGATACATTAATGTTGAAGAAAGGGAAGGAGGTATAGGTACTTACAGTGAAATTTTAAATTGCTCTTTACTAGTATAAGATGCCGGAAAGTAATAAAGCATCACAATCTTTGAAGTGTTTTGATGACACTGGTGTGAGTACTATAATGAATGAATGAGTGACTTGTATAGTGCTACCTATGCGAACTGAATCTCTTCAGGGCGCTTTCTTGCCACCGGTGTCCATCTGCAGCTTCATGACCAAGTTTTCCACTTACTTACACTCTGTCAGCAGTTAACCACTTACTACCTGTAGGACATGTCTGCATATCCTCAAGTTGAATTTGTAATACTGGGACCATGGCTGCAGTCATGACCCTGGTATCTTTTTTTTTCAGCCAAAGATGCTCTATAATGTAAAAGTGATCCTTGCGACTAAATAGCTGCTGGATCCCCTTTACCTTCTGCTGCCTTTCTGGGCTCTCCCATTTTGCTAGCTTACCATGGAAGTGCTCAAGAACCCTGTTCCCTGATAATCTCTATGGTCTAAGAAAACAGAAGTGATAAGAACAGTGTAAAATAAAAAAAAGTAAGTTCCCCCCCCATGCAAAGGCAAACACATATGTAGGTCCCATACGCATATGTAAACGGTATTCGCACCACACGTGTGAGGTTTTGCCATGAACATTATAGAGAGAGTAATAATTCTAGCACCAGACCTCCTGTGTAATTTTAAATTGTAAAGGCTGCGTCACCTATGGATATTTTTAAGCATCGTTGTTTGTTCTCATTTCACGGGCATATGAAATGTTAAAGCGTGAAATATTTGGCATCTGTTTTCTTTGACATAACATCATCTTTTCTACTTTACACAACAGTTGGGCATTATATTGTGTTTTTGTACACTGAAATTAATTAAAGTGTATTTTTTTCCCAAAACATTGTGTTTGAAAAACCACTGCGCAAATACGGTGTGACATAAAGAAATCGCAGCACCCACCATTTTATTCTCTAAGGCCTCTGCTAAAAGATATAGATCATGTTTGGGGGTGCTAAGCAGTGGCCGCCCTTGCATTGTGGGCGCACGCGTGCTGCCCCCTCTAACACCTTCGCCGCCATCCCTATTCATGTGCTTGGCCCCTTTCAGGACGCCAGACACAGGAAATACTATGGCGGGGGATAGGCGCTATGGCCAGAGGCTCTAATCTCCTTCAAAACAGGGTGGGAGCAGGGCGCAGAGCACTGGGTCTCGCTCCCACTCTGTTGTGTGACATAGCAAAATTTTCACACTAATGTTCCTCCCTTCCAATCAGGAGGCAGGTCAGTGAGACCTGTCTCCCAACTGGCCAAAGCATTAGGCAATCCTATTGGATGCCTAACGCTTTGGCGGAAGAGGAGGAGACATGGCAGAGAAGGCCCGAGGAGCTGAGCTGCAGGAGAGCCCCGTCACACCAGATGAGGAGCAGAGCCCGGCCACATGAGCGGTAAGTGCCGCCGGACCAGCCACGGGGGGACTGAGGGGTTGGTGAAGTGACAGCCAGGGAATGCGCCTGGCTGCATATGATGAGCACAGTGGCTGTATTTGATGGGCACTGTGGCTGTAATTGATAGCAGAGTGGCTGCATATGATGGGCACATTTGCTGTAATTGCTGAGCACTGTGGTTGTATTTGATAGGCACAGTGGCTGCGTAGGATGGGCACAGTGGTTGCATATGATGGGCACAGTGGCTCCATACGATGGGCACAGCGATTGCATATGATGGCACAGCGGCTGCATATGAGGGGCACAGCGGCTGTATTCGATGGGCACAGCGGCTGTATTTGATGGGCGCAGCGGCTGTATTTGCTAGGCACAGCGGCTGCATATGATGGGCACAGTGGCTGTATTTGCTAGGCACAGTGGCTGCATATGATGGGTACAGCTTGCTACAGCCAGGTATATATATGTACACAGTGTATGTACTGTATATATACCGTGTGTGTGTGTGTGTGTGTGTGTGTGTGTGTGTGTGTGTGTGTGTGTGTGTGTGTGTGTGTGTGTGTGTGTGTGTGTGTGTGTGTGTGTGTGTGTGTGTGTGTGTGTGTGTGTGTGTGTGTGTGTGTGTGTGTGTGTATGTGTATATTTTTTTTTTTTTCTGTTAAATACAACTAGTGCAAGCTCCTGAATTTGACTTGACTCTTGAAATTTCCTATACAGCAGAGCTCATCAGTCATCTTTCTGCTGCTGCTCTTTCACCATCCAGTCAGCAGGCTAGGTGTGGAGAGAGGACATCACCTAAACTCCATCTACAGTCTATAACAGTGAAAGTAGTGCCATCCATCTGTCTGTGAAGCGTGGCAGAGCTGTATAATTCAGGACTGGATGGACAGGTAAAATGGCTCCCATATATATTTCATGTGTGTTTAGGGGGTTTGCCTGGAGTCCGTTTTAAAAATACACTGTCTTTGCAACACAAGTATCCTAATAAAAGTCCATTACACCGATAATATCTTTCTTCAACTTACTTTTAATGGCTTCAGCTGGTGGGTTATTGTGTATAACGTGAGTGGTAAATGAGTATGCCGGAAACGAGCTTGAATGGAACTTCCTGGGTTGTTTTGTCCTGGCAATGGCTGAGTCATCTTCACTGGAAGCTCCTATTATGTAAAAAAAAAAAAAAACATATGTAACTGTTACAAGGCAATATGTGCATACAAAATGCAGGAAGTTATAGAACTACAAACAAAAAAAAAGAATAAAAAAAAAGGAAAATATTCACAGATATTAAGAAAGAGATTGAGATAAAAAAATATATACAGTATCTTACAAAAGTGAGTACACCCCTCACATTTTGGTAAATATTTTATTCTATCTTTTCATGTGACAACACTGAAGAAATTACACTTTACTACAATATAAAGTAGTGAGTAAACCGCTGGCAACAAAAGTGAGTACACCCCTACGTGAAAATGTTCAAATTGGGCCCAAAGTGTCAATATTTTGTGTGGCCACCATTATTTTCCAGCACTGCCTTAACCCTCTTGAGCATGGAGTTCACCAGAGCTTCACAGGTTGCCACTGGAGTTCTCTTCCACTCCTCCATGATGACATCACAGAGCTGGTGGATGTTAGAGACCTTGAGCTACTCCACCTTCCGTTTGAGGATGCCCCACAGATTCTCAATAGGGTTTAGGTCTGAAGACATGCTTGACCAGTCCATCACCTTTACCCTCAGCTTCTTTAGCAAGACAGTGGTCGTCTTGGAGGTGTGTTTGGGGTCGTTATCATGTTGGAATACTGCCCTGCGGCCCAGTCTCAGAAGGGAGGGGATCATGCTCTGCTTTAGTATTTCACAATACATCATGTTGGCATTCATGGTTTCCTCAATGAACTGTAGCTCCCCAGTGCCGGCAGCACTCATGCAGCCCCAGACCATGACACTCCCACCACCATGCTTGACTGTAGGCAAGACACACTTGTTTTTGTACTCCTCACCTGAATGCCGCCACACACGCTTGACACCATCTGAACCAAATACGTTCATCTGGGACTCATCAGACCACAGGACATGGTTCCAGTAATCTATGTCCTTAGTCTGATAGGTCTGGATATGACGCTGAGCACATGCACTAAACTTCTTTGGTCCACCATGGTGAGGCCTGTTCTGAGTGGAACCTGTCCTGTTAAACCACTGTATGGTCTTGGCCACCATGTTGCAGCTCAGTTTCAGGGTCTTGGCAATATTCTTATAGCCTAGGCCATCTTAATGTAGAGCAACAATTCTTTTTTTCAGATCCTCAGAGAGTTATTTTGCCATGAGGTGCCATGTTGAACTTCCAGTGACTAGTATGAGACAGTGAGAGCGATAACACCAAATTGAACACACCTGCTCCAAATTCACACCTGAGACCTTTTAACACTAATGAGTCACATGACACTTTTGTTGCCAGCAGTTTAGACATTAATGGTTGTGTGTTGAGTTATTTTGAGGGGACAGCAAATTTACACTGTTATACAAGCTGTACACTCACTACTTTATATTGCAACAAAGTTAAATTTCTTCAGTGTTGTTACATGAAAAATTTACAAAAATATAAGGGGTGTACTCACTTCTGTCAGATACTTTTGTATCAATCTCGAGACACCTTTCAGGACATACTGTACCTCTAATTGATGGTTTGAGGACTGCATATTTTGAAACCACTAGAGGGCACTAGTATACCAAAATAGTTTCTCTTCTCTCTCTCCTCTCGCTCTCTCTATATATATATATATATATACAGACACACACCATAACATTATGACCACCCACCTAATATTGAGTAGGTCCCCCTTTCCCCACCAAAACAACTCTGACCTGCCGAGACATGAAGTGCACTAGACCTCTGAAGGCATGATGTGTTATCTGGAAGGTATCAGTCAGTAGCAGATCACAGCCTCTGCTGGCTTGCAGTCTTCCCTTAGTCATAGCTCCCAATTGTCTCTGGTTTTGAGGGACTGTCCCTGATTTGGAACAAAGTCCCTCTGTCCTCCTCATTTGTCCCTCATTTTGGTCTGCTCTATATAGCTGTATGTAAAACGCACTTTGGGATTTATTTACTAAAGCTGAAGAGTGTAAAACCAGGCTAACTTCTGCATAGAAACCAATCAACTTCCAGATTTTATTGTCAAGGCTTAATCGAACAAGCTGAGTTTAGAAGCCAATTGGCTACCATGCACAACTGCACCAGATTCTGAGTGCATTAATTTTAGTAAATCTACCCCTTTGTATCTTTCATAAAGAATTTCTCAGTGCTAAACCTATATATATAATATATATATATATATATATATATATATATATATATCAGGGCTGGACTGGGACAAAAATTTGGCCCTGGACTTCATCCAGACCAGCCCACTTTAATTTTGCAAACAAGCACAAAAACAGTATATAAAACTATACGCAAAAAAACAGAAGTAGCATAACATAAGGAGTCCTCACTAACCTCTTTTATTATTTCACTTATTCTCATCTGTATTTTTCTCATCTTTCTCACATCACTGCGTGAAGTTGAGGGTAAGCCACACGCAGCCATTACTTTGTCACTGAAACCGGCCCACTGATATATATATATATATATATATATATATATATATTCTGCATTTTACATTTTAAACACCAGTATATATGTATAGTGGTGTTAAAAAAAATAAAAAATAAAAAAGCACTTGTGGGTTTAAGGGTTTAACTAATCTTTTTTTGTATAACTCTCCTTTAACCGCTTCCCGACCGCCTTTAAAAAATTTATAATAAAAATGCCATAAAACTATCCCCTATTTTGTAGACATTATAACTTTTGCGTAAACCAATCACTAAATGCTTATTGCGATTTTTTTTTTCCAAAAATATGTAGAGGAATACGTATCGGCCTAAACTGAGTTAAAACGAGAGTTAGACTTATGCCGCGTACACACGACTGGACTTTTTGACAGCAAAGGTCCATCTTGTGTGGGCTCCATCGGACCTTTGTTTGCCAAAAATCCGGCGGACTTTAAAAATAGAACATGTTTTAAATTTTTCCACCGGACCGAGAAATCCGCTCGTGTGTATGCTAGTCCGACGGACAAAAAACGACGCTAGGGCAGCTATTGGCTACTGGCTATGAACTTCCTTATTCTAGTCCAGTCGTACATCATCACGTTCGAATCCGTCGGACTTTGGTGTGATTGTGTGTGGCCAAGTCTGTTAATTTGGAAAGTCCGTCGGAACTCCGCTGAAACTCTGTCGGAAAGACCGCCGGACCTAGTCCCTCGAAAAGTCCGGTCGTGTGTACGCGACATTACCGGTAACTCTGTTTCTAGGAGTCGTCCAGGACAGCACTAGAGAAATAGGCTCCACCTGCAGAGGCAGGAAACACAATCCAGATCTTTAAAGGGCGGTCTCTGTCCCTTCCCCTTCAGTCTTGTAACCGAAAACTTCCCCGGAACGGCTTCTGTAACAGCAAAAACACTTGTCCAGCATTATAACAGCATATAGGGAGGGAATCCATGCTGTCCTGGACGACTCCTAGAAACAGAGTTACCGGTAAGTCTAACTCTCGTTTTCTCTAGTCGTCTGTCCAGGACAGCACTAGAGAGGATCAATGAGAATTTACCAGATTGGGGGGGGGCTACCGCTTGAAGGACCTTTCTCCCAAATGCCTGATCTTGCTGAGATAAGGTCCAATCTGTAATGCTTCATAAAATAAAAAAATAACTGCTATCCCACAAAATAATTGTTTCTAGCAAGTAATTAAAACTAGAATCTCCAGCAATGTTTCTTATGTGCATAAGACTATTCTAATAAAAAAAAATTACGATAAAAGCAAAAAAATAATGATAACAAATATATGTGATTGATACAAATAACAATACTTATCAATCTCACTGGGAAATATCAAATAAATAAATTCATTGTGAGATATCAGATAAATAAATAAATAAGTAAAAACATTAATGAACTCAATAAAGTGCTTAAAAAGAGAAACGTGTAATAATCAATGAAATTAGATAAATATATAAATGTGCTCAATAAAGTGCTCTAAAAGAAGAAAAAAAGAGAAAGTGCAACAGTCCGTTGGATTAAAGATAATCTTCCAGCGAAATTCTGTGTAGAGAAAAAACTTCCTTCACCACCAGTGTGCTGATTGGCAATCTGAATGTGCGCTTACCAGACCAAAAAGGAATCTCAGCTCATAACACATGTCATTATAACTCCTAAGAGAGACCATGGGAATGGGACAGCAACAAATCCTTCTAGAACGACCTCCACTGACGGGATCACTCCTCCTCACTGGGCACACACTCTCCAGCCTTAAAGCCCCTCCAGGAAATTTCTTTATGTAGGAAAAATTCCTTCTCAAGGTTTTCCGGGCTCCGACAAAATGGCCGACGCCTCCCTGTACCGAGGACACTTACTTCCCTTACATGGCGGACGTTCGCCCCCCTAGTGGTGGCTCAGGCTCCTCAGGAGTGATCCCGTCAGTGGAGGTAATTCTAGAACAGTGATGGCTAACCTTGGCACCCCAGATGTTTTGGAACTACATTTCCCATGATGCTCAACTACAATGCAAAATGTATGAGCATCATGGGAAATGTAGTTCCAAAACATCTGGGGTGCCAAGGTTAGCCATCACTGTTCTAGAAGGATCTGTTGCTGTCCCATTCTGATGGTCTCTTAGGAGCTCTAATGACATGTGTTATGAGCTAGGAATTCCTTTTTGGTCTGGTAAGCGCGCATTCAGATTGCCAATCAGCACACTGGTAGTGAAGGAAGTTTTTTCTCTACACAGAATTTTGCTGGAAGATTATCTTTAATCCAACGGACTGTTGCACTTTCTCTTTTTTTCTTCTTTTAGAGCACTTTATTGATCACATTTATATATTCATCTAATTTCATTGATTATTGCATGTTTCTCTTTTTAAGCACGTTATTGAGTTCTTTAATGTTTTTACTTATTTATCTGATATCTCACAATGAATTTATTTATTTATTTGATATTTCCCAGTGAGACTGATAAGTATTGTTATTTGTATCAATCACATATATTTGTTATCATTATTCTTTTGCTTTTATCGTAATTTATTTTTATTAGAATAGTCACATCAGATTTACAGTGATCACTTTTTTGGCAATATTTTGTTTGATGCACATAAGAAACATTGCTGGAGATTCTAGCTTTAATTACTAGCTAGAAACAATTATTCTGTGGGATAGCGCAGTTATTTTTTTATTTTATGTCCATATCTGATGTGTATCACATCGTAATAATTGCTGCTTCTAAATATTTCGAATAATTTTTTGTGGTGGGGCTTTTAGGCTAGCGCAGTATTTTTCTTGTTTTTAATGCTTCATAAACGTCGAGTAGCTTGACCAAGTTGCTGCTCGACAAATTTGTTCTGGTGTCGCTCCAGCTCGCTCTGCCCAAGAGGTCGATAGTGCCCGTGTAGAGTGAGCCATGGGGGGAAAAGGACATTCCATTTTCATCACTTTGTAAGCTTCTACAATAGCTTGTTTGATCCACCTTGCAATTGTATTCTTTGAAGCTTGTGACCCCAATTTTTTACCCGCATGTAAAACAAATTTCTAATGCTTTTCGAAATCTCTAGATACTGCAAGACACAGGCTCTCACATCCAGTTGGTGAAACTCTACTTCCTTAGGATTAGTGGGGGACCCACAGAACGAAGGTAAAACTATTTCCTGTGTTCTGTGAAACTTTGTCACTACTTTGGGTAAAAACCCAAAGTCCGTGCGCAACACCAGCCTGTCTTCAAAAATTTGCAAAAACGGCTATTTCACCAAAAGTGCCTGAAGCTCGCTAATGCGTCTGGCTGTGGAAATAGCCACTAGGAACACTGTTTTGAGCGTGATCCATTTCAAGGAAAGCTCTTCTTCCTGTGATTTTTTTTTACCCATCCCTGTAAAACAATTGACAGGTCCCATTTGGGTAAAATTTTGAAAGGAACAGGTTTAATCCTGGTCAACCCCTTAAAGAACCTACTAACTAGCGGGTCTGCTGCCAGAGGTTGATCCAAAAAAACAGACAGGGCTGTAACTTGTACTTTTAAGGAACTAATGGCCAGTCCCTTATCCGCACTGTCTTGTAAAAATTCCAAGACTGTCGGGATACTTACAGACACCTTTTTAGTGTCTAACCATGAACAAAAAACCTTCTAAAACTTGGGTTACCTTCTTTCTACTAGAAAGGAGTGTTCTAATCACCCTATCCGAGAGCCCCTTAGACTTCAAGAGGCTCTCTTCAGACGCCAGGCCGATAACTTCAGGGTCTGTATTTCTGGCAACAGAACTGGACTCTGGGACAGCAGATCCTCCCTCTCGGGCAGCGTGAGGGGAGGCTCGTCTGTCAGGCCCAGCAGCATTGAGAACCACGGTCTCTTCGGCCAATACGGAACCACCAGTATTAATGTGGTCTGTTCCTGCATAAATTTCCTCAGGACTAGAGGAATTAGCTTGAATGGGGGGAAGGCGTAGCTAGTGCGAAACACCCAGTTTTGTGCCAAAGTGTCTATCCCTTTTGCCCCTGCCACCCTCTCTAGGGAGAAGTATACTGGGCCCTGGGTGTTTGCTTTCCTGGCGAACAAGTCCACCTCCGGGAGACCCCATTTCTGCACTATCAGCTGGAAACTTTCGCTGTTCAGGGACCATTCTGATTCGTACACCTGGTGTCGACTCAGAAAATCCGCCAGGTGGTTGTCCACCCCCTTTAGATGGACCGCCTAAACAGACTCTAAGTTTTCCTCGGCCCAGTGCAGGATCATACTTGTTAGTTTGATCAAGGACGGGCATCTCGTTCCTCCCTGTTTGTTTAGGTAGGAAACCGCCACCACGCTGTCCGAGATCACCTGAACGTGGTGGTCCCTCAGATCCCTGGCAAACGCCCTTAAGGCTTCCCAGATTGCCTGCAACTCTCTCCAATTGGCCGAACTCTGGGACTGTGTCTTCCCCCAGCACCCTTGGGCTACTTTCGACCCCAAGTGGGCCCCCCCAGCCCCAAGCACTGGCATCCGTAGTGATGCGGACAGACACTGGAGGAGACCACCATAGACCCCGTACTAGGTTCTCCTCTCTACTCCACCACCATAGAGACCTTCTGGTCTTTGAGGATAGATGGATAATCCCATCCAGGGATTCTTGTGCCCAGTCCCAGCTGCTCAGAATATTGGCCTGAAGGTACCTGAAATGAGCCCTTGCCCAAGGAACCGCAGAGATTGTTGACACTAATAAGCCAAACCCTGCCATAGCTGAGCGGAGGGAAATTGCCTGATTGGTCTGCAAAAAGGACACCGTCTCCTTCGCCTTTTCTACTTCTTCCTCTGTGAGGAAGACTTTCTGTGACACCAAATCCACCAGGAAACCTAGATACTGTATGGCCTGTGTTGGTGTCAAGTGCGACTTTTCTTCATTTATTAACCACCCCAGCCTTTTTAGGCAGGAGATGGCTACCCTCAGATCTCCCTGCAGTTGGAGCTTTGAGGGGGCGAAGAATAAAAGGTCGTCCAAGTATGGTATGACGGCGACCCCTTTCAGTCTCAGGGGAGCCAATGCTTCCGCCAGGACCTTGGTGAATATCCTGGGGGAGGAAGATAGACCCAATGGGAGAGCCCTGAATCTCAAGTATTGGATCTGCCTTCCTCATAGAATCGCTATCCTCAAATACTTTTGAGAGTTCTCTCGAATGGAGATGTGTAGGTACGCGTCCCTCAGATCGAGGGAGGCCATGAAACAATTTGGAGGGAGTATTGACCTCACTGTAAAAATTGTTTCCATCCGGAATTTCTTGTAAGTTACCCACTTGTTCAGTAACTTTAGGTTCAAAATTAACCAGAATATGCCTGACGGTTTCTTCACTACAAACACATGCGAGTAGAGACCGTGGTTTATTTCCTGTGATGGAACTGGCACTAGAACCCTCTGGTCTATTAAATCGCCAATTTGCGCTTTTTGAGGATCCTTGGGAGGCTTGGTCAGACACATCCTTGTAGGTGGGATGTGTCTGAACTGTATTTTGTAACCCTCTCTGATGATCCTCAGAATAAAAGTATTTGGGGTAGTCTTTTCCCACTGTGGGAGGAACTGCCCCAGTCTTCCCCCCACAGGAACCAAGCCACTGGGATTTAGTTGTTTTTTTAGAAGAGGAAAAAAGATTACTTTTCTGTTTTCCTCCCATCCACTGTTTTTTAGGGGTTGACTCCTTAGAGGTCTGTCCTTGTGACTGTCCCTGCTTTTGGGGACGAAAAAAGCCTTTACCTGTAGTCTTTTTGGTTTGAACAGGAAAGGCCTTCTTCTTGTCCGCAGTACGGTCCAGGACCTTCTCAAGATCCTGCCCGAACAAGAGGTCTCCCTCAAAGGGGATGCCACATAACCTCACTTTTGAGGCTGAGTATCCTAACCAAGACTTCAACCAAAGTGCCCTACGAGATGCGTTTACGAGGGCAGCGGTCCTGGCTGACAATTTGACTGACTCCGCAGAGGCATCTGCCATATAACCTTTTGCTTTATGTAGCATAGAAAGGGAATACAGGATATCCTTTCTGGAGGTTCCTCCTTCCAAATGGCTTTGCAATTGTTCCAGCCAGACCTCCAAATTGCGAGCCACTATTGTTGTGGCCATTGCAGGTTTTAAATTAGTCATGGTTACTTCCCATGACCTCTTCAGCAGCACCTCCATCCTTTTATCCATGGGTTCCTTAATGACACCCATGTCCTCAAAGGCGAGGTCTGTTGATTTTGCACACTGGGAAAAAGCTGCGTCTACCTTAGGTACTTTGTTCCAGACGCAAGTGGGGTCCTCACTGAAGGGGAATCTCCGCTTCATACTTTTAGGAAAAAATTGCTTTTTCTCTGGCTCCTCCCACTCTTTCTTGATGGAATCTACCAGTGTGCTATGAACCGGAAAAACCCTGACTGAATCTTCCTTTAGGGTTTGATACATCCGGTCATGTAAGGACAGGGAGACTGGCTTGTATTTCATTTCGAACATCTCATAAATCACCCCCAGTAAGGCATCTACCTCCTCGAGTGAGAGCCTGTATCTGGGAGAGCTTGTCCCTTGAGCAGGAATATCTCTGGATGATGCCGTCTCACTTAGGCCATCCAGTGAATCGAATTCCTCTTCCCCTGATTCGTCACCTTCCTCTGGGGTGGAAGCAGGGGGGACTGCGGCTGGTTTTGGGGTCTCAAGGTTCGCTAGCATTGTGTTGATGGATTGCATTTCTTTCTGTACCCCAGAAATCAAATCCTTACAAGCCCCCGTAGCTTTCTTATAGACCAATTTGTCTATGCACGGTTTACAAAGGGGCTTAGACCATCCTTCTTTTAATTTATTCATACATGAAGGACATCTCTTCTTCCCCCCTGACCTCTCAGGCTCTTTGGGCAGAGCCTAAGACAAGAGAAGGAGAGAAGAAAGGAAGGGAAAAACAGACAAGCTAACATCAGCGAAACCTTAGCAAAAATAGGATGCCTTCACCAAACACCTATGTGCACCCCACCAACCGCTAACAGGATTCACAAGACACTTTAGTCTGGATCCCGTTTGAGAGAGGGAGGGAGGAAAAAACACACCTGGACCATTTCATAATGCCTTTGCATTGATTAGTCCATCACTCCCCCCCTCTCTCCCAGCCCTGTAGGTACAAGACACCTCTGTATTTGCCTACCTGAGCTGGTTCGGCTACACTGCCACTCTCTACTGCATCCATATCCAATCGGAATCTTGCCTGATCGCCTGGAAGCTTTTCCCTTCGTTTGTGATGCAGCATGATCGTTATGTGGCCGGGGCTTTTTAAAATAGCCGCCAAGGTTCCGATCGTCCACGCTCGCCGCACGACCCGGAACCGGAAGTGGATTGCCGGAAGTCCTCTGTCCCCCTGCTTTCCACAGACTGGAACTCGATGCCTGTGCCGCCCCCCGCCTGACTTCGCACCCAAATCTGAACCTATCATCAGGCGAGGGAATGCCAGCCCTCCCCGGGCTTCAGAAGGAGAACGCCGGTTTGTAGCTGCTTACAACCCTACCGGAGGACCTCAGATGTCTGCTACCTAAACAGGTACACAGAACTCCTTCCCCGTCTCTTATGGGCCCTCCCACCATCAGGGGAAGGAGAGCTCCTGATCCAGCCTCCTCCTCCGGTGGAGGAAACACAAAGACTGAAGGGGAAGAGACGGAGACCGCCCTTTAAAGATCTGGATTGTGTTTCCTGCCTCTGGAGGTGGAGCCTATCTCTAGTGCTGTCCTGGACAGACGACTAGAGAAAAAATTGTTTTTTTATATATTTTTGGGGGATATTTATGTAGCGCTGGCTCCTGACGAGCAGGCGCAATGTTTTTTTTCTAAAGTTGATTTGCCTGAAACCACAGTTCTGGTTTCAGTACCAGCTCAGCTGGGTTGCACTGGGTTCTCCTTGACCACAGGTGTAGCTGTCACCGCCGGCAAGAGTAGGAACGCAGTTTAGCTGGGTGTATTTAGTGCCATTCTTTCGGAACCAGCCCAGTGGGGGTGTTCTTCTGCTGTGCATTCTGGGGGGTGTCTGTTCGGTTCTAGTGGCCCTCCTGGCCTGGGGTGCGGAACCATGCATTCTGAGTTTCAGGGCCCAAGGCAGCGCAACTGCAGGGACAGGCCCGAGTGGATTTCGGGGCTTATTGATCCAAGGGTGGTCCGTTGCCATCTCATCTGAAGGGAGAGGCCCAACAACTGAAGAACCCCAGGGGAGGACTCTTCAGGAGAAGGCTGTGCGCAAGGCCGGCTTCCCTGAAAGAGCCTGGAGGCTTAGTTGAAGGACGCAACATGGATCCACACTTGTACGGTATCGCCGGACCGGCTGAGAGAACCTGGTACCGTATGATAGCTCTTTAAATTCATCTATGTCCCTCAGTAACGCTCAATTGTACATCACAAGTCTGTGGCAGAGACTTTGTCGAACACCCTACCGGCTGCTAGGCCTAGTGAGAGGAGGTCTATCTGGGGGTTGTAAAATCCATTTGTGAAACAGTCTTTATTGTCTGGATTTTCTATAAGGACTTTTAGTTTTGGCAGTCTAAAGTACTTGAACTTACTCCTAACCCTCTACCCTCTATTGAAAGAGTTTCTGTTCCAAATAAATAACCCGAAAGAAGGTTCAGTGTCAGTTTCAACATTCTTTGAGCCATCTACCACGGGACTCCCAAGATGGAGAAACAAACAAGGAGGTACCGGTAAGCCCAATAAAACCAGCAGCTCCTTCGGGGGTGAGTGCTACATGTGGGGGCTCGTCTGGGATTTGCCGTTAACTCTCGCAACTAAGAGAATTGTCTGTGTGGACTTCATACGGTAGAGGATTTGTTTTTTGGACTGCGCCATTTTACAAGGAGTGATTGACGCCCACTGTTTGGTGTGTAAACTGTGGGCGGAGTTGGAAAAAGCCCGTGAGTTGTGTGACCTGAGAAACCAGTGGGAGGAGCCTTGCCTGTTTTTTTTCCTGCACGAGGCACCGCGTGAGTGTATCGTAGGAGAAAGAGGAAAAGAGTTTGTTTTCTTTGCTAAGGAGAAAAAATGTTCCGGATGCCAGGAACATCGTCCATTGTGGGACCCAGGATGCCTTCAGTGGGAAATCCCACAAGTGTAAGATTACCTGGGACTTCGCTCACGGATACAGGAATTCACCTGTAGATCGCAGGGGCGTTTTGTACTGTATACGACAGGAGATGTCGAGGCACTGGGAATGCTCTGCAACAAGTGCGAGGGATTGGTCGCAAGTCCCCGGCCGTTTGTCCGATGCCTGAAATGTGGAGAGTAATTTTATAAGTGGAGCAACTGACCCTTGCGCCTCGTGCATACCGTATGGACTGGGCCACAGGCATCGCTACTGAGGAGTCTGCTGTATATGCTCCTGTGGCGAGGCCTGCAACTTGTATACCGACCACCACAACCAGTATCCCGGAGGGAGATGCTGTCACCACCGTCACTGAAAGGAGCCACTCCGGACATCATGGACACTACTTCATCTACCATTACCACAATCCCTACGCCTGTTCAGAGGAAGGTGGGGTATGTGAAAGCCTCCTACGGCCGCGATAGAGGCCTAAATCAGACATTGCCTGGATCGGATCGGGGGAAAGAGATCGCTTCCAAGGAATCCACTGCAGATACGGGTGAGTGTTCTGAGACTGTTGTAATGAGTGGGACTGTATGTAAATATTTGCCAGCAGAGGAGTTGCAGGACTCAGAAAGATTCTCTGTCTGATTTGTCAGGGGATGATGATCTGTTCAAGACTTTATCCCAGGAAATGTTATGGGCCAATGCCGATGATGTGGTCGCAACCTGCAATGTATCTGGCTGGTTACCTTTGAATTCGGGGAGTGCATCGCCTCGGGCGGGAACCCCTAGTTTGTCAGAGTCCAAGAGAATGTCTTTTTCTATGGTACGTAAATTGCCAAATTCTTGTGTGCCTCCCAGGGATGGAAGTGCCCGAGCTCTGCCTAGGCTCATACGATCCCAGCGGCTGCTGAATAAGTGGGTGGCTACAGAATATGGTTTGGAGTTCCCCTATGTTCCCACGGAAATAAGGCAAGAAATTGAGAAAAACCGAGAGCATTGGTATGCTAGTGATGTGTGGGACTACCTGAAAGTACCAAAGCCCTTTAGGAAACAAGGATGTTCCCCCAGTATGTACGAACGCTTCACCGGGTGTCTTCAGCACTGGAGCTTTGGAAGGCACATATACCCTGATAAAGTTGTCCTTTGCCGGCCGGGAAAGGACAACGTAGTATACGTTATCACAACTGTGGATGACAAAGGGAAAACACTAACTTTGCCAAATCCTCACTTTTATTGGTAAAGCAATCATAGAGACTGTTTTTTTTTTTTCCCCTCTGCTTGAAAAATTTTTTTCTGTTCCAAATAAATTACCCGAAAGAAGATTCAGTGTCAGTTTCCACATTCTTTGGGCCATCTACCATGGGAATCCCTAGATGGAGAAACAAACAAGGAGGTAACGCTAAGCCCAATAAAACCAGCAGCTCCTTCAGGGGTGAGTGCTACATTTATTATAGCAAAAAGTAAAAAAAATTGAATTTTTTTTCAAAATTGTCGCTTTTTTTTGTTTATAGCGTAAAAAAATAAAAACCGCAGAGGTGATCAAATACCACCAAAAGAAAGCTCTATTTTTGGGAAAAAAAATACATCACTTTTGTTTGGGAGCCACATCGCACGGCCGCGCAATTGTCAGTTAAAGCGATGCAGTGCCAATTCGCAAAAAGTGCTCTGGTCTTTGGCCAGTCAAATGGTCCGGGGCTTAAGTGGTTAAGAGAGCTTGGCAGGAGGTATGTCCTATGCCTACATACTTTTGCTAATAGATGTGCCTTTTTAGATTCCCATCCAAAATAGTTGGGCGGTATGCACATAGCGCATCCTTCCCCAAGTAGGCAACACACACGCACCCTGCCATCTATATGATGTAAAAGAAAACACAATTCATGAGACCAGGACACCTTTTTCCATTGCTCTGTAGTCCAGTTCTCATGCTTAGGTGCCCATTGCAGGCTATTTTGGTTGTGGACAAAGCACTTTACCGGTCTGCAGCTATGCAGTCCCATACACAACAAACCGCGATGCACTGTGTGTTCTGACACCTATCTATCAGAACCAGTATTAGCCTTTTTAGCAAGTTGAGCTCCAGTAGTTCTTCTATTGGATCAGGCTTTACAGACCAGCCTTTGCTCCCCACATGCATCAATAACCCTTGGCCGCCCATGACCCTGTCCCTTGTTTGCCAGTTTTTCTTCTTTGGACCACTTTTGGTGGGTTCTGACCACTGCAGACCAGGAACATCCCACAAGAGCTGCAGTTTGGTAGTTTTTCTGACCCACTCTTCCAGACATTACAATTTGGCACTTGTCAAAGTGGGCAATGTTCTGCTGGGAAACTGTGGGTCCAGCTAATCATGTGGATGTTACTTTGATGTATATTCCTTAATGAGTCAGGGCTGTTTTAGCAAAGGGGGCCATACTTAATATTAGGTGGCTGGTCATAATGTTATAGCTGATTGGTATCTATTGTCACCGGTACACCATGTATTAAATGCCTATTTGGAAAATAAAGAATTTATATATGAACAGTAAAAATTAATATAACATATATACGTTTTAAACCTATAAATGTTTAACAATAAAATTAAATTAAAAGTCAATGTATTTACCGTTTAATTAAACACATTGTTGTAATATATATATATATATATATATATATATATATATATATATATATATATATATATATATATTATATGTTCTAATATGTGTATATATATATATGTGTGGGTGTGTATGTCCATGTATTTTATATATGGTGTTATGGACACATACAGTACAAGATTGACCAGGCCAGATTTCAGTTGACTGAGTGACTTGTCCAAGCCAACTGCATTTTTAACATATCAAAGGGACAGCTGAAGACCCTTTGATGTGTTAATCTTATGCAAGTCTACCTGGGTGTGTGAGGTATGGCCTGTTAAGCAAATTGAACATTTCAATGGATACATTGTTTTAACTTAAGGAAGATGTAGGACCATAGAAAAAGTATTTATTGATGGTAATTAGATTGGAGGGAGGTATTCATGGGAAACATTTGGTTGACCTAGCAGAACCCCCCCCCCCCCCCCCCCGTGTCAGACCAGTACTTGAGAGGACATTCAAGCTGGCATTCAGTCAGTCTTGTCTGGGTGTGTGGTCGTGAAGGCACCAAGGTCTGAGGAAATATGGGGATCTGAATATTTACTATATTGATAAGATTTACTCTGTTGGATTGGGTCATCTGTTGCAAGACTTTGTTCTGTATTGGAAGTCAATAAAGTGCATCTCTCTGGAAGAATTGGGTTGCTGCGGAAGAGTACTTATAATAACGAATTAATCATCTACCCATACTATACATATACTATATCACTACATTGGTGCCGTGACCCGGATTCAAACCGGGGTTGCTGCGGAAGAGTACTTATAATAGCGAATTAATCATCTACCCGCCACTATATTTAGAATATATCACTACACACATTTGCTGTATACTTAGAGAAAACTTCACTCCTTCCCCCCTTCCCAAATCCCACCACTACCCCCCTTCCTCTTACCGCTTCATCTTCATCTGGGTTGTGCGCAAACAACATACTCGCCCCTGGTGATCCAGTGCTGTCCTCACAGGATCCGTTGTAGCACCCCCAGCTCTGCGCTATCATGTTCATGTCATGGGGGAGCTGGTTGCTGTTTCTTCTGGGTTGTGCAGGGGCCCTGCGATGACCCGTATGTGTCCTGATACATGCATGCATGCTAAGACATTGGTTTCTTGGTTTTAAACCACAGTACAGTAACTTTGGCTGTATTGGGATCTGTGTTTCATCCTCTGACGTACATGCCCCTGTCCTCCTCTGTGAGTTCCATAGACGATTTCCCCTCAAGCCCGGTGGCCCTCCGAGGGAGAGGGGTCATTGAGGAGGGGGTACTGTCAGGGCTGGCCGCTCAGCTGTCAGCTAATTGCCAGCTCTCTTCTCTCTCCACAGTTACCAGCTGTTCCCGATGATGCTTGTCTGACCTGCCTACTTAAAGCCTTCCAGCTCACTTCACCTCTGCCTTCACGTTGGTCACATCACAAGGAACCATCTCCTGCGGTTTGTTTCAAGACTGGCTTGCTGACATCCCTCCTGGCTCCTTATCCTGCTTGCAGTTGCTCTCCTTGGATCCCTGACTTCAGGCCTGGCTGATTACCCGATCTGGTTATTAAACTTTGGACTGGCTGACTACCTGATCTGGTTACTGGACTTTGGCTATGCTTGACTACGCTTTTTCTATTTACTGTTTTATTTTTATTAATAAACAAGTGTGATTTGATTGTACTTCTGTCTCAGTCTGATTCATGGTTTCTGACAGTACGCGAAGGCCATGAATTCAGATGATACAGTCAATCCACTTGTTTGTAATATTTTTTCCAGATTGGATGAGCAAGATCACCGCATGGATCAGTTTGCCTTGGTGTTACAAACGCTCCTGAATCGCACGACTCACCTGGAATCCCCCATGGTGTCTGCTCCGGTACAACCTGAGTCGCAGGCCAGTCTCTGTGCAGGCACCCGCCTCGAGTATTACCTCTACAAGAGGTGTGTCTGGTTCTGCTCCGCTTCCCCATTGATTTGGGGGCAATCCAGTTCAATGCAGAGGGTTTCTCAATCAAGCTGAGATATACTTCGAAATGCTGCCCCAGGCGTTTCCCACGGACAGAAGCAAAGTAGGTTTCGTGATATCTTTGCTTTCTGGGAGAGCCTTGGCCTGGGCTAACCCTCTATGGGAGATGCAAAAACCTGTTGTCTTGAGTTACCTTCAGTTTGTGGCCTCTTTTAAAAGGGTTTTTGACGTTCCCACGCGCTCCGCTTCTGCTGCCAAGTGCCTCATGTCCATCAAACAGAGTACGAGAACTGTTGCCGACTACGCCATTGAATTCCGTACTCTGGCAGCAGAGGTTGCTTGGAACAATGAGGCCCTCATGGCTGCTTTTTCTCATGGTCTCTCGGATTCCATCAAGGATGAGATAGCAGCCCAAGATATACGCACTGAGCTGGAGAGCTTGATCTCATTTGCCATCCTCATTGACTCCAGACTCAGAGAAAGATTTTCTCTTAAGGAGCGCTTGCGGAAGCCTCCTGTACGTTTGCCTCCGAGCTTTGTAGTCCCACCCATGCCTCCCTCATCTCCCATGCCTCCTGGTACAGAGTTGGTCAGTGAAGATGAACCCATGCACCTGGGCTTCACGCATCTCTCTGCAGATGAGAGAGCCTTTAGGAGGAGCGAGAGATTGGGCCTTTATTGTGGCCAGGCAGGTCATTTTTTGAAGTCTTGTCCTACTCGTCCAGGGAACGCCCGAACCTTGAGGTCCTGTCATGGACAGACCTTAGGTGGCGTTGTTTCGTCCCCAGTTATCCAGAAGGATAAGCCCCTGGTTTTGGTCACCCTTTCTTGGGCTGAGTTGTCCATCGAGATACAGGCTCTAATCGACTCTGGGGCTGCAGGCCTGTTCATTGATGCTGCATTTGTTTCGCAGCACTCGATTCCGCTGCAGCTGCGTGACACTCCACTTGCCATTGAGGCTCTTGATGGGAGACCTTTACAGCCTGCCCATGTGACTCATGAGACGGTTCCATTGTCCATGGCTGTAGGGGCTCTTCACCATGAGATAATCCAATGCCAAGTTATTTCCTCACCTAGGTCTCCGCTGGTTATTGGTTATCCTTGGTTACAGAGGCACAACCCCTCTTTTGATTGGCTCCATGCTGAGGTTCTCTCCTGGTCACCACAATGCAGTGAGACATGCTTCCTGAAGGTATCCAAGGTCCTGTGCACCTCTTCACTCCCCTCCCTGCTGGAGGAGTACCGTGATTTTGGCAATGTCTTTGATAAAGGTTATGCTGGTAGTTTGCTTCCACACCGGTCTTATGATTGCGCAATTGACCTTCAACCTGGTGCCATACCTCCTCGTGGCCGGATTTACCCTTTGTCGGTCTTGGAGGATAAGGCCATGGAGGAGTATGTTGCTGACGCACTTTCTCGAGGTTTCATCCGCAAATCCTCATCTCCTGCTGGTGCTGGTTTCTTCTTTGTGAAAAAGAACGATGAACTGAGATCTTGTATAGATTATAGGGGTCTCAATCGTGTAACAATTAAGAATGCCTACCCGATTCCATTGATTACAGAGTTATTTGACTGCCTCAAGGGAGCAACGGTGTTCACGAAGCTTGACTTGAGAGGGGCGTACAATCTTGTGCGCATTAAGGAGGGCAACGAGTGGAAAACTGCGTTTATTACCAGAACAGGCCATTATGAATACCTGGTAATGCCTTTTGGCCTTTGTAACGCCCCAGCAGTTTTCCAGGAATTTATTAACAATGTCCTCCGAGATTTGTTGCAGTTGTGTGTGGTGGTTTATCTCGATGATATCCTCATATTTTCCAAGTCCCTGGAGAGCCACCACACAGATGTCTGTCGTGTGCTTCAGAAACTAAGAGAGAATAATCTTTATTGTAAACTGGAGACGTGTGAGTTCCATCGTGAACAGGTTACATTCCTGGGCTATGTCATTTCCACTGCTGGTTTTTCGATGGACCCAGAAAAACTGTTGGCAGTCCTACAGTGGCCTCGACCCATGGGTTTACGTCCTCTGCAGCGTTTTCTGGGCTTTGCCAGCTACTATCGGAAGTTTATTCGTAACTTCATGTCTCTGGTCAAGCCTCTGACTGATATGACCAGAAAGGACGGTAACCCACAGAGTTGGTCTCTTTGAGACTCTCAAGGCTGCCTTTGTTTCTGCTCCTGTGTTGGCACATCCTGATCCTATGTTGCCTTTTATCCTAGAAGTTGATGCTTCTGAGACTGGAGTTGGCGCCCTTCTGTCTCAATGTACTAACTCTGAGAGCGCTATGCATCCGTGTGGCTACTTTTCCAAGAAATTGTCACCTGCTGAGTGCAATTATGAGATTGGTGACAGAGAGCTGTTGGCGATCATTTTAGCCCTGAAAGAATGGAGACATCTCCTCGAAGGTACCACTGTGCCCGTTCTTATTTTTACTGACCATAAGAATCTTACATTCTTGTCTGAGGCTAAGCGACTCTCTCCCAGAAGGGCTCGATGTGCTCTTTTCTTGTCGAGATTTAATTACATTGTCTCATTCTTACCCGGTACTAAGAATGTAAGGGCTGATGTCTTGTCACGACAATTTTCCTCCATTTCCAAGTCAGAGTCGGTTCCGGTTCCTATGATTCCTCCTGATCGTATCTTGGCTGCGGTTCGCGTGGTCTTACTTCTCCTTTGGGTGACAAAATTCTTGCTGCTCAGGTCCATGCTCCTCCTGATAAAACTTGTGACCGCTGCTTTGTCCCAGAGAGTCTCCGTACTGCTGTGCTCCAGACTTTCCATTCTCCCAAGGCAGCTGGCCATCTTGGGAAGAATCAACTCATTTGGGCCATTTCCCAACAATTCTGGTGGCCTAGTCTACGGCTGATGTTACTGCCTTCGTAGCCGCCTGTCCCGTGTGTGCTCAGAGTAAGACTCCATGACACCTTCCAGTGGGCCTCCTACAACCCATACCCAATGGAGAGAGGCCCTGGACTCACCTGTCTATGGATTTCATTGTGGAGTTGCCCAACTCCCAAGGCAACATTGTTATCCTTATGGTGGTTGACCGGTTCTCAAATATGTGCCATTGTATTCCACTTAAGAAGTTGCCCACCTCTAAGGAACTGGCTTCCATTTTTGCTGGGGAGATCTTTCGCTTACATGGGCTACCCAATGTGATTGTCTCCGACAGGGGCAGTCAGTTTGTCTCCTGTTTCTGGCAAGCCTTTTGTGCACAGTTGGGAATCCAGCTTGCGTTCTCTTCTGCGTATCACCTGCAGTGTAATGGGGCCGCAGAACGAGCCAATCAGTCCTTGGAGCAATTCCTACGTTGCTATATTTCTGACCATCATAACAACTGGTCCGACCTATTACCTTGGGCAGAGTTTGCTCACAACAGTGCCTTGAATTCTGCCTCCCGATTGTCTCCATTTATGGCGAATTATGGTTTACAACCTTCCATGTTGCCTGACTCATTTGTTCCGCAGAGTATTCTTGTGTTAGAGGAGCATCTCCATGGTCTTCGTTCCACTTGGGTACAAGTCCAGGAGGCTTTGCATCATGCTAATGATAGCTACAGACTCCATGCTAACCGCAGACGCCTGCCTGCGCCTTCCTACCAACCTCTGGCTTCGTGTTCCCTCACTGAAGTTTGCACCTCGGCTTTATTGGGCCTTTCCATATCCTTTGCAGGATTAACCCAGTGGCTTACGCATTGGACCTTCCTCCTAGTATGCGCATCTCAAATGTGTTTCATGTCTCCTTATTGAAACCGTTGGTCTGTAACCGATTTACCACCTTGTGCCACGTCCTCACCCTATTCAGGTTGAGAACCATGAGGAGTATGAGGTACAATCCATTGTTGACTCCCGTAGTACCTGGTGCATTGGAAGGGGTACGGTCCGGAGGAACGCTCCTGGGTTTCATCCTCTGACGTACATGCCCCTGTCCTCCTCCGTGAGTTCCATAGACGATTTCCCCTCAAGCCCGGTGGCCCTCCGAGGGAGAGGGGTCATTGAGGAGGGGGTACTGTCAGGGCTGGCCGCTCAGCTGTCAGCTAATTGCCAGCTCTCTTCTCTCTCCACAGTTACCAGCTGTTCCCGATGATGCTCATCTGACCTTCCAGCTCACTTCACCTCTGCCTTTGCGTTGGTCACATCACAAGGAACCATCTCCTACGGTTTGTTTCAAGACTGGCTTGCTGACATCCCTCCTGGCTCCTTATCCTGCTTGCAGTTGCTCTGTTTGGATCCCTGACTTCAGGCCTGGCTGATTACCCGATCTGGTTATTGAACTTTGGACTGGCTGACTACCCAATCTGGTTACTGGACTCTGGCTATGGTTGACTACGCTTTTTCTATTTACCTTTTTATTTTTATTAATAAACAAGTGTGATTTGATTGTACTTCTGTCTCAGTCTGATTCATGGTTTCTGACAACCTCCAACTCAGTCCCAGAGGTGGGCAGGTGTAAACAGACACAAGTCCGTTTACATCCACCGGTCCATAAGGTTGAATGGACTGTCCAATTTGTGTAAAAGAGGCGTGGTAGCCTTCTGCCAGACATTTTTTGCTAAAGTCAAAAAGGTACATTTTGGTTTAATCAGTCTAGAGATTCTTTTTGTAGAGATGGCACCTTTATTCCAAAGTTCTCCTATGCACAACTTCTTTCTTCTTAGCTGTGTATCTGTGGCCTCCTAGTTGATTCATTTTTTCCATATTTAGATAACATATGTCACGGCACAAAGGGAGGAGGCATACAAAGCTTGGGGTATTCCTTTTAAAACTGACCTGCAGCCTTCCCCTCCATCTTGCACCATTGTCAGGCGTCTTGTACTGAAATTAATTACTCTGATTTCACTGCACACTGTAAATTTCTCACAATGTGCATTAGAAGCTGCAGCAAGTCAGATAGAGCTCATCTTATTTTCTGGCTGGAGGACATCTAGCATACATCCAGCACACCCATTTCATTCATTGATATCAGTTCTTTCAATCATGGAGGCTCACCATCACATGTGGGCATTACAAATGCATCCTGCCCAGGAATGCCCACTTCTAAAGACTTACATCCACAGAACAGGTATTGTTTTTGATTAGTTGATATATCCATCAAGTGGTGGACAAGGAAAATGCAAGGCAACAATTCCAATTCACCAGGTAGAACTAAGTAGCATTAAAAAGTGCCATTAAAGGCATAACTTTTCATTTTGAGATAGAGTAAGGGAGGATTATAACATCTGTCATGTATTTTTTTATACATTTTTTGCCATCTGTGTCCCATTGGGGAGATTTTCCTTCACTTCCTGTCCCACAGTCAAAACATGAAGTGAGAGGAAATCCCTCCAAAATTAGCAAGTCCCGGAGTATCACCAGAACTAGAGGCTCCATTAGAAGATTTCCCCTCTATTAGGCTTTATGTACACATGGCGTTTTTACATCTCCTGAATGATTTACCTTGACAGATAGTAACCGATGTTTAAAACCTCAGTTTTGCCGTGTTTACAAATAGCCAATAATGAAAACGAAATGCAGCTAAACGCAAGTTACTGTGTTTAGACGCATTTGTCGCTTAAAATGCCTGTTAACTCAGCTTCTGAAGCCATTTTTTGCGTTCCAAAAAATGCCTCTAAACTCAACTGCCTAGAAATGACTGTAAACGACCCTGTGTACATGTACTGATAAGATAACAGGAGAGTTCAGGGGCAGTTAAAAAAAACTCTCAACTGCTCCAAACCATCCGTTTACTAGCAGCAGTGTATATAAGGCCTTACTGTTCTGATGTTGACCAAAAATTTTGAATTTTCCTTTACTTTCTCTTTCAGTGATAATGGTAAATCGGACTAACAGAAAGGGATCAATCTACCTAATGGGGGCACAGACCGCAATAAAAACTGACAGGGATTTCAATCCCTCTCAACTAAATTCAAAAATAAAAAAAGTTCAGTCTGTACATCAGACCAAGTAGGAAGGAAACAACAGCATGCAGGAGTAGATGTTCCTGGGAGAACACATGCTGAGCAAATGGTGGCCAATAATGTCCACCTTTTGATAGAATGTCACAGTATATACTACGTATATTAAAGTTGGTAAACACCTGACCATCACACCTACAGTGCGCCTATGGAACCAAACATATTTTGACAGCTTGTCAAATTGTTAAAGAATCTGTGAAGGGTACTTCTCCTACAGCATAAAAAGACATATTAATTGTGCTCTTTCAACTTTAAGGGAACAGTTTGTAGATGGCTATTTTCTGTTCCAGAATGACTGTGTCCAAAGCCATCTCCATAAGTTTTAGAGTGGAGGAACTTGAGTGGCCATCACTGAGCCCTGACCTCAACACTACTGAACACCTTTGGGATCAGATCTTCCCATCCAACATCAGTACCTGACTTCTGCCCTTCTAAACACTTTTGGGATCAGGTCTTCTAATCCAACATCAGAACCTGACCTCAACCCTACTGAAAACCTTTGGGATTAATTAGAATGGCATCATCAGTACCCAACCTTACAAATGGGCACAAATTCCCATAGATACACTCCAAAATCTTGTGTAAAGTCTTCCCAGAAACGTGACAGGCTGGAATAGCCACAAAAAGAGGGCTAACTTCATATTAATGTCCATGGTTTTGGAACTGAATGTCAAACAAGCTCAAAGGGCTTTGATGGTCAGGTGTCCATACAAATTTGGTCATGCAGTATGTATATGAATGAGGTATAAAGTTATAGTAGGAACACACCATTTATCAATATATTACTCGGGATATCACCCTACCGCGCGGTGATCTCACATTCCATATCTGGGTTATCAGTAACAGGATTTTCTATGGTACCAAAGCAAAAGAAGGAGTCATTGGTTAGGTGTTAAAACCCGCATTGCACATTTTCATTCCAGATATACTTGCAGTTATTTTATCTCATATCATGTATGTAGCTCACCCCCATAGGAGCAGCTGGTGAATACAGTCCTATTCCCCCACTTAAAGCACCTATAGCCAGGCACACAGCATTTTCCTTATTCTTCCACTGGCTCAGAAAACAGTCCAGGGGATCTTTTAGAGTTTTTATCAGGAACAATAAACTGGGATATGGAGAGGGAACTTGGGATATCCAGAAACTGTAAAACTGGATAACTTGAGGACTCAATTCAATTTCTGGCTGTACTTCACAAACTGTTAAATGTCTCACGGATTTTCTATGCTGTTGATGACCGGTACTGCTTCCAGAGTTAAAAGCCACACACAGTTGCTTTCCTTCAGCACTGGGGTCCTCTTCTCACTCAGCCACAGGATCATCGGTTGCATCCTGCTGATATCCACCAGGCTCCTCCTAGTGAGGGAGATGGATGTAGACTCATACCACCATAGGACAACTGGACCACCAACTTCCTCCTGGCTCTCTCCAGTGAGCTTCTCCAGGCCGAACTTGATCCCTGGATACAGATATGCAAATAGGCCCCCAAGCTAAGCCTAGTTTGGACCTTTAGTGTTTTTTTTCACAGCTTCCTTTAGGGTCCTACACCAGGGGGCAGCGCCCCCTCACAGGGGTCTCCTCCTGGGCCCAGGAACACTGCACTTGCTGCTCAGGCCTCAGACTATTTATGAGCTCTCTTCACCTTCTGAGCGCACCTTCTCAGGGATTGGCCAAAGTCCCATAAATATTTATGCCTAAAGCATCACATGATGGACATTCTGGAGCTTATTTCTATTTAGAGAGATGGAAAAAACAGCTCCCTAGGTGGACAGACGTTCTTCCTAAGTGGACAGGGCATTCATGAGCTTAGTTCTAGGTAAATCAACTGCCTTGGTAAACAAACATACTTCCTAGGTAGATGGACATTCTGGAACTTAGTTCTAGGCAGACCTACTCCCTAAGTAGATGGGCATTCTTTCTAGACAGATGAACATTCTTCCTAGGTAGATGGACATTCTGAAGCCTAGTTCTACATAGGGAGTTGGCAAGAACAGCTCCCTAGGTAGAGATACATTCTGGAGTTTATACTGTATCTAGGTAGATGGGCATTCTTTCTAGGTGGATGGAAACTATAGAGCTTAGTTCTAGGTAGTGTCAAGGCTGGCTTAGCCCTTTCTTCTCTGGGCTGCGTGCTCAGCTGTCAGCTAATTGCCAGTTCTCATCTCTCTCTACAGTTACACAGCTGTTCCTGATCCTACTCGTCTGACCTGCCTACTTAAAGTGGTTGTAAACCCTTACAACACACTTTGACCCACAGGAAAGCCTAGATTAAGGCTTACCTGTAGGTCCAAGAAATATCTCCTAAACCTACACAGTTTAGGAGATATTTGCCGAAAGGCAGGCACCGCTGTCTACGGCGCATGCGCCGTAGACAGCGGCGCGCGGGCGCACTGAGCTCGCCGCGGTCAACGGCGATATGCCGCGAGTGGCGGATCCCGTGTGCATGCGCGGGAGTGACGTCATAGCGGCTTCGCCGAATGACAGTGGCGGATCAGCGAGACCCACCGAGAAGATGGATGCGCCGGACTACAGGGGACAGCAGTGACTTCGCTGGCTCCTGTGTCAATTCTGACACATGCGATGCATAGTAGTCAATTATGATTTACCTTTGCAGGGAATGAAAGAGGAAGTAAACTCATCAGGGTTTACTTCCTCTTTAAAGCTGTCCAGCTCCCTTCATCTCTGCCTTCGCCCTGGTCACATCACAAGAAACCATCTCCTGCGGTTCTGTTTAAAGACTGGCTTGCTTCCCTTCTGGCTCCTTACCCTGCTTGCTCTTGCTCCACTTGGATCCCTGACTTCTGGCCTGGCTGATTACCCGATCTGGTTATTGAACTCTGGACTAGCTGACTACTCGATCCGGTTACTGGACTCTGGCTATGCTTTGACTACGCTTACTCTATTTACCTTTTTATTTTTTATTAATAAACAAGTGTGATTTAATTGTACTTCTCTCTCGGTCTGGTTCATGGTTTCTGACAGGTAGATGGGCATTCTGGAGCTTAGTTCTACCTAGAGAGTTGGTAAAACCAGCTCCCTAGGTAGACACACATTCTGAAGCTTTTCAGATTCCATCCAAAAGTGGAACTTCCACTTAATTGCTTCCTCCCCCCCCTCCGGTGTCACATTTGGCACCTTTCAGGGGAGAGGGGGGAACGGAGACCTGTCTTTGAAAGGTGTCCTTCCACACTTCCTGGTGACCGGCCGCAGCCCCATCTCCTGGAAGTTTGGCCCCCTTCTCCTTCCTCCACTGCCGGGCCAAACAGAAAGCACAGCACAATTCAGGCATGTGCAGTACAGAACCAGCCATAAAGTCAAAAGGCTTCACTGCCGGGTTCCCTTACATGGAATTAGCGTTGGCTGTACCCGACAGTCGATCTGAACATTGGCTGGGGTGCCGCCATTGCATGTTTCCTGGACAGGTGCGTGTCCATATAGTAAAAGTCAGCAGCTACATGATTTAGTTCTACCTAGGGAGTTGGCAAAAGCAGCTCCATAGGTAGAGATACATTATGGAGTTTATATCTAGGTAGACCAACTCTCTAGGTAGATGGGCATTCTTCCTATGTAGATTGACATTCTGGAGCTTAGTTCCAGGCAGACGGATATTCTTCCTAGGAAATTCTGGAGCTTAAATCTAACTATACCAACTTCCTAGATAGACATTCTGGAGCCTAGTTCTACATAGGGAGTTGACAAAACTAGGTCCCTAGGTAGAAGCACATTCTGGAAATTGTATCTAGGTAGATGGACATACTTCCTAGGTAGATGGACATGCTTCCTAGGTAGATGGACATTTTACAGCTTAGTTGTAGGTTGATGGACATTCTTTCTAGGTAGATAGACATTCTCAAGCTTATTTTTAGGTACACAAGCTCTCTAGTTAAACAGATATTCTTCCTAAAAAGAGAGGAGACAAATGGTCACATGAATCTGTGGTCACGTGCCAAGTTCCAACTCTTCTGTCCTCTGGAATAAAGAATGGGAAAGTTTTATCCTGGATGCCCACATTGCTGCCAAGTGACATGGATGCAGCAGTGGTGTGATAATGTCACGATGAGAGGAGGCAACAAGACTGATCAGCAGGAGGCATAAACTGCAGTGTTAGGTCACTGGTCTTCAGTCCTAGAAGAGGTGCTATGGAGACTAAGGTGATGATGTACTCTGGTGCTTCATAAGAGTTTATTTTTATGTGGGGATGGGGATGAATGTTGAAATATTTCCCCAGAGATGGGCTTTAAAACTTCCAGTATCACATGATGAACAAGGGTAAAGCTAGGAAGACAATCCAACTTTCTTGGAAGAACTGAGCTACAAAATGCAGCAGTGAGATGAACACCAGAGCAAGCAGGGAAAGCCAACTGACCATCTTATAGTGAAATGCATCTAAGTGCATACACACTAAATGCACAGCAACTACTTGGCGCTAACATACTCCTGCAGATGGCATGGCACACAGTGGTAACTCTGGTGTGAATTATAACACAAAGGCAGAGTGTGTACCTACCTATGAAGATGTTAAGCAGAGCTAAGCAGTGTCATCAACAGGTAAAAAGAGAGGAGATGCCATTTATAAATACCGTACTTATCCCCCTTCCATTAAACTATCCCACTTAATAGACCAAATGCTTAATGCGGTCATGTGACAGGCCAGGCCCTGACTCTTCTGTCTTCTGGAATAAAGAGTGGGAGGGTTATGGCCTGGATGCCCTCATCACTGCCTAGTGACATGGACACTTCCTATTAGATCATTCAGCGGAATCCTCATAGGGGCCCTGAAGACTAGAGAAGTGGTGAGATAATGTCATGATGAGAGGAATCAACAAGACTGGTCAGCAGGAGGCATGGATTTCAGTGGTGGGTCACCAGTCTTCCGTCCTGGAAGAGGTGCGATAAAGGTTCAGGTGATGATGAACTCTTCATGGTGCTTCAGATGGGTTTATTGATTTTTGATTTGGCACTGGAATGGGGAGAGATGTTGAGAAATTTCCCAGAGACGAGCCTAAATACCTCCAGTATCACATAAAAGACAAGGAAAAAAGCAAGGAAGACAATCCAACTCGGTAGAATTGAGTTACAAAATGCAGCACTAAGCCGAACACCAGAGCAAGCAGGAGGAGCGGGCAGAAGGTGGTATACAGTAAATTCTCCTAGTTGAACACATACTGGGCACGCAGAAACTGTTTGGAGCTAATACAGTATAGTCCTGTTGATGGCATGGCATGCATTGAAGACTCTGGCCTTAATTACAGCACAATTCAGGAAGAGGGCGGCGCAGGCACATGTCTATAAAGATGCTAAGCGCAAGTGAACAGCATCATCAACAGCTACATATACAGTGACACCATTTATTAATATTTACTTGTATTAAGGTCCCGCCATGCAGTTGTTTCTGTTTCCATATGGGGTGTTTCAGTAACAATATGTTCTATGGTACCAAAGCAGAGAATAACATTATTATAAGGAATCGTTTATTGGGTATTAACAAAAAATCTAAATTTCAGTGCACAGAGCTCATTTTAGATGCCCTTGCAATTATTTTTCCTTAAATTATTTTTAACTCCACATTTTATTTCTCGCTCATGGGAAACCGCTCTACAGGCTCCCCAGATTGGTGGGGCCTTGCTTTTGACGATAGGGAAGAAAAAAAGTAGTAACAAAAAGGGCCAACAATTTTACAAAAACAAAGCTATACAAATCTACGCATTATACCTGTCACAGTTTGTGAGTTCTTTGTAGGAGTTATTTTCTTATTATGGTCATCAATGTTAGAAATTCGGTTCTCTGTGATAGCAAAACATTTCATGTTAGTAGTATTAATGGTAGGTAAACTTATAGGATATTACAATAATATGAGCGCAAGTGACTACAGATATAACAAAATATAGCTGAAATGCATATGCCACCATGGGGGACTGGTATATACTGCAATTTTGCTCAGCTGACGATCGCTCTTCAGTGGAGATCCACAGACCACTCTACTTCATGGTCATTTACTCAATGGTCAAAGGATCTCACAATATATTAACATTTATGTGACAGTTTAGTTCACAAGCAATAGTTAGTACTGGTGTCTATTGATGATTGCAGGGCCAGAGCACCCTGGCCCAAGTGGAGACGTTTCCTAAATGTGTTGCTTGGTTACCAAACTCATGTCCAGAAGGAGAGGAAGCTGTGCAATCAGCATTCCCCCATCTAAGAGGACACCACCACTGTATACATTGTGCAGAATCCACTAATAGTAGACATTGGCAACAGTTCTTCTAAATCCCCACCAGTAGTGGTGCCCATTGATGTCAGCAAGCCAAGAGCACTCTGTCCAGAAGCTTGACAAAGGTTTAAAATACTCTGAAACGTGTTGCTTGGCCTAGGCACACGTGTCAAGGAGGAGGTAATCAGTGAATTCAGTTTCCCCCTTTAATAGGACCCTACCACCGTGCAAATTTTGCAGGATGCACCAAAAGTGGACACCAGAAAGAGTTGTCCAAAGCCATCAGTGGGAATGTAACAGAACTCTTCCCAGTGTCCACCATTTGTGGATCCTGCTAAATGTTGACAGCTGTAGGGTTCTCTTTGATGGGGAAAACTGAATTCACTGCTTCCTTCCATCTGGACACATGTACATTAGCCAGTCAAAGCATTTCTACTCTTCTCCACCTTTGTCAAGCCATTGGCTAGGGTTTTCTGTGCTTGCTGAAGGAATAAGGTGTAGTAGTCCTCCCTGCTACTGCTCCCAAATATTAAATAAAAGTTCTGGCCTGCCCAGGTGATTTATATAAAAGAACACAACTCCATGCAGGTAGGGAATAGAAAAAAAGAACAGAACACTGTTTAAAGAGAGATAGCGTATCCACCCAATAACCTGTAGGGTGTGGCTGTGCTTTTTATGGTTAGCATAAAATGGGTTGAGAAAAATTAAGAAAAGCACCATAAACCAAGCAGTTTGATTCAAATAAATTATTTGTTGAACTCTGTGTCAGTGACAGACTTCCTAAATAGGACACCTTTATATTCGTAGGAAACATACAACATATAACATGTACAAAACATTGTTAAAAAGACAATCTGGATTATGAACACACATGCAGGAAATTCTATGATAAAGATAAATATCAAAAAACTATGGGAATTCCCATTTAGGATAAGTGCACATTGAGCAAGGTAGAAAAATGCCAAAAAAATTAATTGAAGACAAAAGGGTATCTTTGATTTGTGATTTGGTTCATTGAACCCCAGCTCCATTGCAACAGTGTAACATTGAGTACTTTCTCTGGCAATTGGCCATTTATACCGTTTCAGATAACGCTGAAATTGCTGAGATTTGACTGGAAAAACGATGATTTATTAACATAGCCATGGTGAAGTTGTTATATCTACTGACATTGTGACATGTACCTATTAAAACAAAGAAAATAGCTGTCTTGGAAAAAATTAGCTGTCTTGGAAATAAAATCAAGATTCTACACCAGCTGTTCATGTCCTCTCTAATTGAGGATTTACCATCTATTGCTACTTATGCTGTGAAATCCAAAATGAAGGATCTGTACCACGCAATTGCAACACTGTTTGCAGTTTTACATAACCATTCAATTTCTATATTGAGGAAATATTTGCTGCCTTAAATTAATGACCGATTATAATACACACGATTATAAGGAGATATTACTCTGTTACACATGGACGTTACCTCCATTAAGACTTGATATTATCAGTGCTTACTTTTTACTCAATTTTTGGCCATTCATGAGTTGATCTTGGTAATCAAAGATAACCTTTTGTGTTCAGTACATTTTTTTGGCATTTTGCTACCTTGCATAGTCCTAAAATGGAATTCCCATAGTTTTTTTGATATTTATCTTTATCATAGAATTCCCAGCATGTGGGTTGATTATCCGAATTGTCTTTTTAACAATGTTTTGTACATGTTAGAGTCCATTCACACAGGGGCAACACGACTTCCAGCGAGACTTTGGGAGGCAACTTGGACACGACTTGAGTATGAATCACAGCGTGACTTGAGGCAACTTACAAGGCAACTTGAAGTTGCCTCCAGGACAGGAGACTTTGCTAGTGGCCAATCATATAATAATCAGCTCTGTGGGAGGGAGGGGTTTGCCTAGAAAACTATTTTTACTTCCTGGAAAGTTGCTTCAGTTAAGACAGGGGATCCGACTTGGAGGCAACTTCCATTGAAATCAATGGGTACAAGTTGCCTAGAAGTCAGATTGAAGTAGTACAGGAACCTTTTCTGAAGTCAGAGCGACTTCAGTAGTGTGCATTGAGATGGCTCTCATTCACTTACATTGATTTTATCATGTTGGGCGACTTGAGGCAACTTGGGACGACTTCAAGTCGGATTCAAAGTTGCTCCTGTATGATTAGACTCTTATATCTTGTATGTTTTCTAAACGTATAAAGGTGTCCTATTAAGGGCCGGTTCACACTGCAGGCGCGGCGAGGCGTCTCCGACTTGCCTCGCCGCGACCTGCGGCGACCTCAGCGGCGACTTGCAGAGGACTTCTGTATAGAAGTCAATGCAAGCCGCCCCCGAAGTCGCCCAGAAGTAGTACAGGTACCTTTTTTCTGAGTCGGAGCGACTCGAGTCGCTCCTCTCAGAACGGTTCCATTGTACAGAACGGGGGCGACTTGCGGGAGCGAGGCGAGGCGAGTCGTGTCGCCTCGCCCGCTGTGTGAACCGGCCCTTAGGAAGTGTGTCACTGACACAGATTTCAACAAATAAATTATTTGAATCAAACTGCTTGGTTTATGGTACTTTTCTTTTGATAGTGTAAAGCCTCATACACACGATCGGACTTTGTACAAACTTTCCCGTGGATTTTTGTACAAAGGGCGTCGGCCGTGAACTTGTATTGCATACACATGGCAGGACTTTTTCAGCCAGCTTTCACCAAATCACGTGGTTTTTCTGCTCTTTACCACCACCTTTGGTCAAGTTCTGTATTGCTGTCTTATCTTTTGCATTGGTTCTGAGCATGCGTGTTTGTACTTTGTACAAAAGTCCTATGGTTTTCTGCACACATGATCCGACTTTGCTCCAAGAGACTTTAGTTGCCGGAAAGTATGTCCATTCACACAGCCAACAAAAGTCAGATGAAAACTGAAAAAGTTTGTCCGATGGAGCGTATACACAGTCGAATGTTGCCTTAAAGAAAGAAATTTGCTAATTTGCATGTTTGTTGTCAAAAAATCTGATTGTGTGTATGGACCTTAAAGGGGCTGTAAAGGTAAATGTTTTTTCACCTTAATGCATTCTATGCATTAAGGTGAAAAAACATCTCACACTGCCGGTGCCCCCAGTCCCCCCATTTTACTTACCTGACCCCTCGAAAATCTCACGCTCGCCCCCGCCGTCCTCTTCACCACTTAGCCTGGCCGCTGATTGGCTGGAGTGGATGGATTGAAAGCAGCGCAGCCATTGGCTCGCGCTGCTGTCAATCACATCCAATGACGCAGTGCGCCAGGGGGCAAGGCCATGTGATATAGCCACCAGCTGTATTACGAGAGCGCGCCCACAGGTTCTTCTCACCATGTGAGGGAGCTCGCATGAACATGAGAAGTACCTGCGGGAGGAAGCAGAGACAGCCGCCGAGGGACCCCAGAAGAGCAGGTTCGGGGCCACTCTGTGCAAAACGAGCTGCACAGTGGAGGGAAGTATAACATGTTTGTTATTTTTAAAAAATAAAAATTTTTACTTTACAATCCCTTTAACCGCATCTCAACCCATTTTATCCATTCAGGTAGTGTCCTGATCGGAACCCCCAGTGCTGCAAAGCACTAGTGCTACCAGCTAAGCAACACTGCTGCCCATAAATAACTATAAATATGTGTGCAATACAAATTCTGTTATCTTTTCAAAATTTAAAGTGACTATAAAGAATAAGCTTTAATTTTAACAATCCTAGAGCAAAAGAGGTCTGCACTCACTCAGTATAACACAGAAGATGAACCTACAGTAACTTACCTGTAGTTAAGTCTGGTTCTTTGCCAACAGAACTAACTTTTACATCAGGAATGACGGTAATAAAGATTCCTGTGATAAGATAACAGTTACATATATATATATATATATATATATATATAGTGCTTTTAGGGAAGGACACTTTCAAACTAGGCAGAATTAAACACCACAATATTAAAGAAACCCTTCAGCAGCGCTTGAAAGACAAGAAAAAAAGCTTTGCAAACCAACTCCCTAAGCGCCCGCACATGCAACAACCTGCACACCAGAGCAAGCAGGGAGAACCAGCAGTGCACAGTGCAAGGCAAATGCTCCTAGGCGAGCACATACTGAACGCACAGCAACTACTTGGAGCTAAAATACTCGTGACACAGCACAGATTGGAGACCTTGGCATGAGTTACAAGGCAACTTAAAAAGAGGATGGAGCATATACTTGTCTATGAAGATGCTAAGCACAACTGAACCGTGCCATCAAATGATAAAATGAGCTAAGATGTGGTTTATCAGTATTTACCCCTGACCTCCAAATTCCCAAATTAACCATTATCCCCTCCTCTAGGTCTGCCCCAATATATACACTATATTGTCAAAGGTATTGGGATGCTTGCCCTTACACGCACATGAATTTTTATGGCATCCCAGTCTTAGTCCCTAGAGTTCAATATTGAGTTGGCCCACCCTTTACAGCTATAACAGCTTTAATTCTTCTAGGAAGGCTGTCCACAAGCTTTAGGAGTGTGTCTAGGGGATTGTTTGACCATTCTTCCAGAAGCACATTTTGAGATCAGGCACTGATGTTGGACAAAAAGGCCTGGCTCGCAGAGGTCAGCACTCTGTGCAGGCCAGTCATGTTTCTCCACCTAAAACTCGTTCATCCATGTCTTTATGGACCTTGCTTTGTGCACTGGTGTGCAGTCATGTTGGAACAGGAAGGTGCCATCCCTAAACTGTTCCCACAGTTGGGAGCATGAAACTGTTCAAAATATCTTGGTATGCCGACGCCTTAAGAGTTTTTCTTCACTGGAACTAAGGGGCCAAGCCCAACACCATAAAACAACCGGACACCATAATCCCCCCTATACCAAATTATTTGGATCAGTGCACAAAGCAAGGTCCATAAAGACATGGATGACCGAGTTTGAAGTGGAGGAACTTAACTGGCCTGCACGGAGTCCTGACTTCAACCCACTAGAACACCTTTGGGATGAATTAGAGCACACACTGCAAGACAGGCCTTCTTGTTTAACATCAGTGCCTGACCTCACAAATGTGCTTCTGGAAGAATGGTCAAACTTTCCCAAAGACACACTCCTAAACCTTTGTAGACTGCCTTCTCAGAAGATTTGAAGCTGTTATAGCTGCAAAGGGTGGGCCCACTCAATATAGAATCTTACAGACTGAAATGCCATTAAAGTTCATTTGCGTGTAGAGGCAGGCGGCACAATACTTTTGACAATATAGTGTATATATATATATATAAAAAAAAAAGTAAGCATCCCAAATGATGACTTGAATTTAGAGCACACCAAGTTCTGACTTGTCCTAGTGGATGACCACAACACTGCCTGGGGATTTGGACACTTCCTATTGGGTCAGTGACATCGTCATGGGGTCCTGAGGACTATAGTAGGATGTGATGATGTAATGGTGAAAGGAGGCAACAATACTGCTCAGCAGGAGGCCTGGACTGCAGTGGTGGGTCCCCAGTCTCCAGTCCTGAGTGGTGGACTTAGAACATTTTTTTAAATTGGGGATGGGTTTGGAGAAAGGGATTGGGGGTATTTTGAGAATGACCTCAGAGATTAGCTTTAATACCTCCAGTATCACATGATGGACAGGGAAAAAGCTAGGAAGCCAATCCAGCTGCCATGGTAGAACTAAGCTAAATAATGCAGCACTAAGCTGAGCACCAGAGCAAGCAAAAATCACCAAACGCCGTATAAAGGAACACATGATAAACTGCTTGTAGGTAATATAGCTCATGTTTTTGATAGCATAGCACACATTGGAAGCTCCAGAATGAATTACAGCACAATTCAGGAAGAAGGCGACGCATGTACAAGTCTATGAAGGTTCTAAGTGCAACTGAACAGTGTCATCAGCAGCTGCAAAGACAGTGACACCATTTATCGATATTTACTTGTTTTAACGTCCTGCCGTGTAGTTTGTTCAGTTTCCATATGGGGAGTTTCAGTAACAATATTTTCTATGGTACCAAAGCAGAAGATAACAATATTATAAGAATTCAATAAGTAGGTATATAAAAAGAAAAAAAAGATTTCACAGCATTTTTATTTCACATGCTTTTGTGGCTATTTTGCCTTACTTTAAGCTACAAGCTCTACAGTTTACATTTTGTTTGTCGCTGGCATCAAATAGCAAATTGTGTGCCAACTGCTCTACAGGCATGCCGGATTGACAATAGAGATTTGCAGAGAAGAAAATAAGCCAAAAATAAATAAAGGATAGCTTATGGACAATAAAGTCATAAAAAAATAGCCAAACAAATAGAAGCATTATACCTGTCACAATTTATGAGTTCATTATTGGAATTATTTTATGTTCTTCAGTGCTAGAACTATGGTCCTCTATGATATTAAACCTTTCCTGTTGGAATTATATAAGGCAGGTAAACTTATAGGCTACTAAAAGGATATGGGCATAAAAGGGTAGAGATAAAAATAGCAAAATATAGTTGAAGTATGCATCTGTCACCATGCTGGTTTATATACAGATACAGTATATTGCAATTTTTCTTAGCTGGCAGTCCCTCTTCCAGTGGTGATCCACAAACCAAATGCTACCACTCTGGTAGCACTCTGGTCAACCACTCGGGTATAAGTCAAAGTAAGCAAAGAAAAGCACATTGACATAAGCACATCAAACAATGTACTAAACAATTCATGTGTCATTTTATTTAAAAGCATCAGTAGAAGGATAGATAGAGTCAGCAGTGGTGTCCTTTGATCTCAAGTTTAGTTCTACCTAGGGAGATGGCAAAGCCCGTTCTCTAGGTAGATGGGCATTGTGGAGATTAGTGCTAGGTAGACCAGCTCTTTAAGTAGATGACAATTCTTCCTTGGTAAATTGACATTTTATCTGAGTAGGCAAACATTCTGGGGCCTAGTTCTACCTAAGGAGTTAATAAAACCAGCTCCATAGGTAGACAGACATTCTTCCTAGGTGGATGGACATTCTGTAGCCTGCCGTAGACTAATGACACAATCTTGGCCTAAGCAAAGTCACTTATTGGAGCTCAAGAATGGGTTTTTATTGATAACAGATTGGAAAAAAGATACAGTTGCTGTATATTTTGACATGTCAGGGCTATTTCATGTAAACTTGTAGAGTTGATGACAGGTCCACTTTATTGTAGGTGGCGAAACTACCAGGGTCGCAAAGGTAGCAGTAGCGCCGAGCCCTGGAGTTCAGTCCCTGTTGGGGGGCTCCAGTGGGGTATCTGGCCACAGGGCCCTGAGCTGAGAGCGTCTGTCTCATACAGCCCAGAGCCTGCACTGACAGTTCCACCTCCCTTGCATGAATGGAGCATAGCAAACAATGGAAGCTCCAGCATGAATTACAGCACAATTCAGGAAGAAGGCAGCGCATGTACAAGTCTATGAAAGCAGAGAGAGACAATCTGTTCCTTCTCCTCCCGCCCCTCTCCTCCTGTGTGCTTTGCAGAAAGTGTGATGCTAAGCAGCTGAATTTGAACAGGAACAGATTGACGCTCTCCTCTTGCATCTGTGCAGAGAGGAGGGAGGGGGAACTGTCAGTGCAGGCTCTGGGCTGTATGAGAGAGATGCTTTCAGCTTGGAGTCCTGCTGAGGGGGCACTAATGGGCAGCACTGATAGGTGGCATTGATGAGCACTGATAGGTGCCACTGATGGACAGCACTGAGAGGTAGCACTAAAAGGCACTCCTAAGCGGCAGTGATGAGCACTGATAAGCAGCACTGATGTGGCTACATTGATGATCAATGCCCTGATTATCACTGTAAACAATGTAGCGACAGTCTTGCGTTAGCGGCTTTCCTTCCTTCACACAGACACAGTCAGTGTGGGAGGAAAGGTCTGCTGATAACTGGAAAGTCTGTTTATATATGATCAGCTTATCACATGATAAAGGGCCATTGTGATCGGCCCTTTACTGTGATCTGTGATCAGGTGTGTCTGAACGACACTGGATACATGTCCCAGGGGGCATGCGGAAGGTAGGGTTCTGGGGGGATGTCCATTGGTGCCCTCCCAGAACTGGAAGCCTGGTGCTCAGATGGAAGGGGGGGGGGGTTAGGGGGGCCCTTTATGGTTTCTTGCACCCGGGCTCTAAAGTTTCTAGTAACGGCTCTGTTATTGTGTATCACTGATGGGTGGAATCCTGCATTTGAGGTTGTAAATTCCCAGAAGCAGCACAAAAAACTCTTATGCCATGTACACACGAGCGGAATGTCCGACAGAAAAAGTCAGATGGGAGCTTTTCATCATAATTTCCGACAGGGTGTATGCCCTATCGGACTTTTTACATTGAAAATTCTGACGGACCTAGAAAGAGACCATGTTCTATATTTTTCCGACAGAACCAATTCTTATCGGGAAAGCCGCTTGTCTGTATGCTGTTCCGACGTACCAAAAATGACGCATGCTCTGAAGCAAGTACGAGACGGAAGCTATTTGCTACTGGCTATTGAACTTCCTTTTTCTAGTCCCACTGTACATGTTGTACGTCACCACATTCTTGACGGTCGGAATTTGTTGTGATCGTGTGTACGCAAGACAGCTTCAGAGTTTATTCCGATGGGAAAACCGGTCATGCGTAAAGGGCATTGGGGAATTAAAGATATATGAAAAGACAATGCCACACACATGCAAGCATGTATACCTGTTACAACACGTGGGATCTTTGTAGTAATAAATTCCTCATACTCATCACTGCTAGAAACATTGTCCTCTGCTGTTCTGACGTACCAAAAATGACGCATGCTCTGAAGCAAGTATGAGACGGAAGCTATTGGCTACTGAACTTCCTTTTTCTAGTCCCGTCATATGTGTTGTACGTCACCGCATTCTTGATGGTTGGAATTTGGTGTGATCGTGTGTACGCAAGAGAGCTTCAGCAGAATTCCGTCAGAAAAACCTTCAGAGTTTATTCCAACGGGAGAACCGGTCATGTGTACAGGCAGGGGTCAAGTCCTGGGAAAAAAAGTGTGGGAACTCCCACCCAAGATCCATTCCCCCACCAAAAAAAAAAGGTACGCTCATATGCATATATACTTCACAGAAAATACAGTACAACATTTATTGTAAAGTGCCAGTTTACAAAAACAAAATAACGTGTCAAACAAAACAATCAACACAATGGGTGATGATCTTTCCCTCGCAGGGAATTTCTACCACAAATACACCCTGTTCCAAATTCTGTTACACAGCCCATTAGAAAATATCCCACAAACAGGAATACGTATTGGCAGAGTATTGCAGAGTATTGGCAGGGTATTGCAGAGTATTGATAGGGTTTAGCAGAGTATTGGCAGGGTATGTATTGAAGAGTATTGGCAGAGTATTGCAGAGCATCGGCAGGGTATGTATTGGTAGGGTATTGCAAAGTATTGATAGGGTATTGCAGAGTATTGGCAGGGTATTGCAGAGTATTGGCAGGGTATTGCAGAGTATTGGCAGGGTATTGCAGAGTATTGATAGGTTATTGCAGAGTATTGGCAGGGTATGTATTGTAGAGTATTGGCAGGGTATGTATTGGCAGGGTATTGCAGAGTATTGGCAGGGTATGTATTGCAGAGTATTGATAGGGTGTGTATTGTAGAGTATTGATAGGGTATTGCATAGTATTGATAGGGTATTGCATAGTATTGGCAGGGTATTGCAGAGTATTGGCAGGGTATTGCAGAGTATTGGCAGGGTATTGCAGAGTATTGGCAGGGTATTGCAGAGTATTGGCAGGGTATGTATTGCAGAGTATTGGCAGGGTATTGCAGAGTATTGGCAGGGTATGTATTGCAGAGTATTGGCAGGGTATGTATTGCAGAGTATTGGCAGGGTATTGCAGAGTATTAATAGGGTATTTATTGCAGAGTATTAATAGGGTATTTATTGCAGAGTATTGGCAGGGTATTGCAGAGTATTGATAGGGTATGTATTGCAGAGTATTGGCAGGGTATTGCAGAGTATTGATAGGGTATGTATTGCAGAGTATTGGCAGGGTATTGCAGAGTATTGATAGGGTATGTATTGCAGAGTATTGGCAGGGTATTGCAGAGTATTGATAGGGTATGTATTGCAAAGTATTGGCAGGGTATTGCAGAGTATTGGCGGGGTATGTATTGCAGAGTATTGCAGAGTATTGGCAGGATATTGAAGAGTATTGATAGGGTATTGCAGGGTGTGTATTGGCAGAGTATTGGCAGGGTATTGCAGAGTATTGGCAGGGTATTGCAGAGTATTGGCAGGGTATTGCAGAGTATTGGTAGGGTATTGCAGAGTATTGGCAGGGTATTGCAGAGTATTGACAGAGTATTGCAGAGTATTGATAGGGTACTGCAGAGTATTGGCAGGGTATTGGCAGGGTATTTATTGGCAGAGTATTGGCGGGGTATTGCAGAGTATTGGCGGGGTATTGCAGAGTATTGGCGGGGTATTGCAGAGTATTGGCGGGGTAGTGCAGAGTATTGGCGGGGTAGTGCAGAGTATTGGCAGGGTATTGCAGAGTATTGATACTGATAGGGTATTGCAGAGTATTGATGAGTATTGGCAGGGTATTGCAGAGTATTGATGAGTATTGGCAGGGTATTGCAGAGTATTGATGAGTATTGGCAGGGTATTGCAGAGTATGGATGAGTATTGGCAGGGTATTGCAGAGTATGGATGAGTATTGGCAATTTGGCAGGGTATTGCAGAATGCAACTTACTTACACACTAGTGACTGACCTCCTGGTATTTATTCTCTTCCCTTCTGTTCTGGGAGGAGAAGAAGTAAACTTGAAAAGTGCAGCGGCTGTGGCAACAGGAGGCACTGGGTAGAGGGGAGCGGGAGGACAGTCCGGCGCGCAGCGTGTGTCACACTGACTGACGGTCTCGCGCCAGTGCGTGCCCACGTGCACGGCCGAAGTCATGTGACCGGTTGCTAGATGCGGAGCGGCCCCTGCCTAGCAACCAGTCACTCGGCGGCTGAGGAGCGGCGCGGACTACGCGCTGCATAGCCTCAGCCCGGCTCAGACAGCTAATGGGAACGGCGTTCCCGCTGTGGAAATAGTACGGGAACGCCGTTCCCATGCGTTCCCGCAGCACTCGAGCCCTGTGTACAGGGCATTAGGGAATTAAAGTTATATGAAAAGACAATGCCACACACATGCAAGCATGTATACCTGTTACAACACGTGGGATCTTTGTAGTAATAAATTCCTCGTACTCATCACTGCTAGAAACATTGTCCTCTGTGAAAGTTTCTTCTCCAGCTGTACGAACGCTCACATCAGGTTTGGTAGTAACAAAGGCTTCTATGGCGATATATATATATATATATATATATATATACATATAAAACAGAGTTTATCCTCATTTAGTGCACTTAAAAAGCAACATTGTTAAAGCCCAACTAAAGTCTCACACTTTTTTTTATATCTTATTATTTGTGACTTTTGATGGGAATTTTCATTACATACCTTTGTTTTATCTCCAAATAAACAGAGTGTATTATTTCAGAGACAATAACCACACATATTGTACAGCAAGCATTTATACCTGTTACAACACGTGGGATCTTTGTAGTAATTGATTCCTCATATTCATCACTGCTAGAAACATTGTCCTCTGTGAAAGTTTCTTCTCCAGCTGTGCTAGTGCTCACATCAGGTTTGGTAGTAACAAAGGCCTCTATGGTGATATATATATATATATAAAAAACAGAGTTTATCCTCATTTAGTGCACTTAAAAAGCAACACTGTTAAAGCCCAACTGAAGACTCACACTTTTTTATCTCTTTATAGCCCCACTTGTTATTAGGCTTGTGCAATTCATTTCGTAACGAATCGAAATTCGGCCGAATTTTGCATCTTTCGGACATTCGGATGCATCCGAATGTCCGAATAAAAAAATAACAAATTACAACGAATACGAAAGAAATATAACGAATGAATTCGACATGATTCGAAATTATTTCAACATGATTCAACATTATTTCAACTGCATTCGAAATTATTTCAACTGCATTCGAAATTATTTCAACCGCATTCGAAAATATTTTGTGACCCGACTTTAGGGCCATGTATCTCGGGGTCACTTGGTGCTAGACACTTCAAATTTGGATATGTTGTAGTGCTAGTATTATTGTGTTTTGTATACCAAATTTGGGGTTTCTAGCTATAAGTGACCCCGAGATATGTGGCCCCAAAATCGGGTCGCAAAATGTTATTAGTTATTAGAGCAGAGAATGACATTTTGCGACCCAATTTTGGGGCCACATATCTCGGGGTCACTTATAGCGAGAAACCCCAAATGTGGTATGCAAACACAATGGTACTAGCTCTACAACATATCCAAATTTGAAGTGTCTAGCACCAAGTAACCCCGAGATACATGGCCCTAAAGTCGGGTCACAAAATATTTTTGAATGCGGTTGAAATAATGTTGAATCATGTTGAAATAATTTCGAATGCAGTTGAAATAATGTCGAATCATGTTGAAATAATTTCGAATGCCCCAAAATCGGGTCGCAAAATGTCATTCTCTGCTCTAATAACTAATAACATTTTGCGACCCGATTTTGGGGGCCACATATCTCGGGGTCACTTATAGCTAGAAACCCCAAATTTGGTATGCAAACACAATAATACTAGCACTACAAAATATCCAAATTGGAAGTGTCTAGCACCAAGTGACCCCGAGATACATGGCCCTAAAGTCGGGTCACAAAATATTTTCGAATGCGGTTGAAATAATGTTGAATCATGTTGAAATAATTTCGAATGCATTCGAAATTATTTCAACATGATTCGACATTATTTCAACTGCATTCGAAATTATTTCAACATGATTCAACATTATTTCAACTGCATTCGAAAATATTTTGTGACCCGACTTTAGGGCCATGTATCTCGGGGTTACTTGGTGCTAGACACTCCAAATTTGGATATGTTGTAGAGCTAGTATTATTGTGTTTGCATACCAAATTTGAGGTTTCTAGCTATAAGTGACCCCGAGATATGTGGCCCCAAAATCGGGTCGCAAAATGTTATTAGAGCAAAATGTTATTAGAGCAGAGAATGACATTTTGCGACCCAATTTTGTGGCCACATATCTCGGGGTCACCTATAGCTAGAAACCCCAAATGTGGTATGCAAACACAATGGTACTAGCACTACAACATATCCAAATTTGAAGTGTCTAGCACCAAGTAACCCCGAGATACATGGCCCTAAAGTCAGGTCACAAAATATTTTCGAATGCGGTTGAAATAATGTTGAATCATGTTGAAATAATTTCGAATGCATTCGAAATTATTTCAACATGATTCAACATTATTTCAACCGCATTCGAAAATATTTTGTGACCCGACTTTAGGGCCATGTATCTGGGGGTCACTTGGTGCTAGACACTCCAAATTTGGATATGTTGTAGAGCTAGTATTATTGTGTTTGCATACCAAATTTGAGGTTTCTAGCTATAAGTGTCCCCGAGATATGTGGCCCCAAAATCGGGTCGCAAAATGTTATTAGAGCAGAGAATGACATTTTGCGACCCAATTTTGGGGCCACATATCTCGGGGTCACTTATAGCTAGAAACCTCAAATGTGGTATGCAAACACAATGGTACTAGCACTACAACATATCCAAATTTGAAGTGTCTAGCACCAAGTAACCCCGAGATACATGGCCCTAAAGTCGGGTCACAAAATATTTCCGAATGTGGTTGAAATAATATTGAATCATGTTGAAATAATTTCGAATGCATTCGAAATTATTTCAACATGATTCAACATTATTTCAACCGCATTCGAAAATATTTTGTGACCCGACTTTAGGGCCATGTATCTGGGGGTCACTTGGTGCTAGACACTCCAAATTTGGATATGTTGTAGAGCTAGTATTATTGTGTTTGCATACCAAATTTGAGGTTTCTAGCTATAAGTGACCCCGAGATATGTGGCCCCAAAATCGGGTCGCAAAATGTTATTAGAGCAGAGAATGACATTTTGCGACCCAATTTTGGGGCCACATATCTCGGGGTCACTTATAGCTAGAAACCTCAAATGTGGTATGCAAACACAATGGTACTAGCACTACAACATATCCAAATTTGAAGTGTCTAGCACCAAGTAACCCCGAGATACATGGCCCTAAAGTCGGGTCACAAAATATTTTCGAATGTGGTTGAAATAATGTCGAATCATGTTGAAATCATTTCGAATCCGGTAGAAATATTTTCGAATTTCGTTGAAATATTTTCGAATGTGGCCGATTTTTCGAATTCGGTAGAAAACGAAACGAAATCCGAAAACGAATTTAAGGAAGTTAACGAATATAACTAAACGAAATTAATGAATTAACGAATTAAAACGAAACTAAACTAAACAAATTTTTTCCTTTTGCACATGTCTACTTGTTATTATTTTGTGACTTTTGATGGGAATTTGCATTACATACATAGTGTATTATTTCAGAGACAATAACCACACATATTGTACAGTAGCTGGACAGTATGTAAGCAGCTTAGTTAGGCCGCAATTTGGGAGGAAGAGATAAGGCAGATACCTTCTTAGAGTGTAGAATCTGATAAACAATAGCCACAGATTCAGCCAGTGTCTGAGCACCAGAATAGGCCGCAAACTTTGAGATGCAATGCAGGATTTTCTCTGCAGCAAACATTGTCATGTTAGGTATTTATTCATGTAGACTTGACAGAGTAACTAAAAGGTCAACTTTAATTAATACTTCCAGCATCAGATGACAGGCATTCTATAAATGGGCATTTTATCTGATTAAGCAGACATTCTGGAGCCTAGTTCTACCTGGGGAGTAAATAAAACCAGATTCATAGGTAGACAGACATTCTTCCTAGGTGGATGGACATTCTGTGGCCTGCTGTAGACCAATGACACCATCTTGACCTAGGCAAATTTGCTAACTGGAGCACAATAACTTTTTATTGGTAAAAGATGGGAAGAATTATACAGTTGCTGTATATTGTGACATGTCGGGGCTAATTCATGTAGAGTTGTAGGGTTGCTGACAGAAGACTGTTTATATATGATCAGCTGATCACATGATAAAGGGCCATTGTGATCGGCCCTTTACCATGATTTGTGATCAGCTGTGTCCAAACGACACTGGATGCATGCCCCAGGGGACATGCGGGAGGTAGGGTTCTGGGGGGATGTCCATGGATGCCCTCTCAGAAATGGAATCCTGGTGCTCGGATGGAAGGGGGGGTCAGGGGGGCCCTTTATGGTTTCTTGAACCCGGGCTCTAAAGTTTCTAGTAACAGCTCTGTTAATGTGTATCACTGATGGGTGGAATCCTGCATTTGAGGTTGTAAATTCCCAGAAGCAGCACAACAAACTCTTATGCCATGTACACACGAGCGGAATGTCCAACAGAAAAAGTCAGACGTGAGCTTTTCATCGTATATTCTGACCGTGTGTATGCCCCATTGGACTTTTTACATCGAAAATTCTGACGGACCTAGAAAGAGAACATGTTCTATATTTTTCCGATGGAACCAATTCCTATCAGGAAGACCTCTTGTTTGTATGCTGTTCTGACGTACCAAAAATGACGCATGCTCTGAAGCAAGTATGAGACGGAAGCTATTGGCTACTGAACTTCCTTTTTCTAGTCCCGTCATATGTGTTGTACGTCACCGCATTCTTGATGGTTGGAATTTGGTGTGATCGTGTGTACGCAAGACAGCTTCAGCAGAATTCCGTCAGAAAAACCTTCAGAGTTTATTCCAACGGGAGAACCGGTCATGTGTACAGGGCATTAGGGAATTAAAGTTATATGAAAAGACAATGTCACACACATGCAAGCATTGATACCTGTTACAACACGTGGGATCTTTGTAGTAATTGATTCCTCATATTCATCACTGCTAGAAACATTGTCCTCTGTGAACGTTTCTTCTCCAGCTGTACTAGTGCTCACAGCAGGTTTGGTAGTAACAAAGGCCTCTATGGTGATATATATATATATACATATAAAACAGTTTATCCTCATTTAGTGCACTTAAAAAGCAACACTGTTAAAGCCCAACTGAAGACTCACACTTTTTTTTATCTCTTTATAGCCCCACTTGTTATTATTTGTGACTTTTGAATTTGCATTACATACATAGTGTATTATTTCAGAGACAATAACCACACATATTGTACAGTAGCTGGACAGTATGTAAGCAGCTTAGTTAGGCCGCAATTTAGGAGAGAGATAAGGCAGATATCTTTTAAGCCCCTGTACACATGGTCGGAGATTTCGACAACCAAATCAGTCGGATTTTGTCTGTCGGATTTTGTCTGTCGGATTTTGTCTGTCGGATTTTGTCCGTCGCATCTTGTGCGAAACTGTTGCATACACACGGTCGGACTAAGTTGTCGAAAAATCCGATCATTCAGAACGTGATGATGTAATTTCGTTACGATGGGACTACGTTCAGGCTAGTAGCCAATAGCTTTGATGTAGGAATTTGATCTGAGCATGCGTGGCACTTGGTCCGATCAAAATTCTCTACACATGATTGGAGTATGTCCGATCGAACCAGTTGGTCGGGAAATATTTCCAACATGTTGGAAAATTGGGTCTGACAGATATTCAGACGGAATCAGTCCAATGCATACCACACACAGTCGGATTATCCGATGACACGGTCCGATAGGACACATTCTGACGGATTCTCCGACCGTGTGTACAAGGGCTTAGAGTGTAGAATCTGATAGACAATAGCCACAGATTCAGCCAGTGTCTGAGCATGAGAATAGGCCACAAACTTTGAGATGCAATGCAGGATTTTCTCTGCAGTAAACATTGTCATGTTAGGTATTTATTCATGTAGACTTGACAGAGTAAATAAAAGTCAACTTTAATCAATACTTCCAGCATCAGATGGCAGGCATTCAGTAAATGGGCATTTTATCTGGTTAGGCAGACATTTTGGAGCCTAGTTCTACCTGGGGAGTAAATAAATCCAGATCCATAGGTAGACAGACATTATTCCTAGGTGGATGGATATTCTGTGACCTGCTGTAGATGAATGACAGCATCTTGGCTTAGGCAAATTTGCTAACTGGAGCACAATAACAACTTTATATTGGTAAAATATTGGAAAAACTATACAGTTCTTGTATATTGTGACATGTCAGGGCTAATGTAGAGATCTAGGGTTGCTGATAGGTCCACTTTATTGTGTAGTGACAAAACTACCAGAGTCGCAAAGGTAGCACTTGCGACTGGGGCTGGAGTTCTGCCACTGTTGGGGGCTCCAACTGGGTTGCTGGCTGCAGGGCTCTGAGCTGAGAGCATCTCCCTCATACAGACTAGAGCCTGCACTGACAGTTCCTCCTTCCTCCCTTTGCATGAATGGAAGAGGAGGCAGCCAATTTGCTTCTTCTCCTCCCACCCCTCCCCTCCTGTGTGCACTGTGGGAAGTGTAAAGCTAAGCAGCTGAAATTGATCAGCAGCAGATCAGCGCTCTCCTCTCCCATCTATGCGAGGGAGGAGGGAGGGGAAACTATCAGTGCAGGCTCTGGGCTGTATGAGAGAAACACTTTCAGCTCAGAGTCCTATGGAAGAGGTACTGATAGGTGTAACTGATGGGAACTGATAGACGACATTGATGAGCACTGATGGGCAGCACTGATGAGTACTGATAGGCAGCATGGATGAGCACTGAGATGTGGTACTAATGGGCACGGATAAGCAGTGTAGATGAGCACAGATAGGCACTGATGATCAGTGCCCTGATTATCAGTGTAAACAATGTACTGACAGTTAACGGCTCTCCTTTCCTTACACAAACACAGCGTGGGAGGAAAGGACTGCCGATAACCAGCAAGTGTTTACATGTGATCAGCTGATCACATGGTAAAGGGCTGCTGTAAATTGCCCTTTACCATGAACTGTGATCAGCTGTGTCCAAAGGAGGGCACACAGGAGGCAGGGTTCTGGGAGGATGTTCATGGATACCCTCCCATAACTGGAAGCCCGAGGCTGAGATAGAAGAGAGGGGGGGGGGTCAGGGGAGCCTTTCATGGTTCTTTGCACCGGGCCCTGAAGGTTCTAGTAACGCCTCTGTTATTGTGTATCGCAGATGGGTGGAATCTTGCATTTGAGGTTGTATATTTCCAGAAGAAGCACAGAAAACTCTTAAACCCCTCTCACAGTGAGGAGCTTTTCAGGCGGTTTCACGCTAGAAAAAGCATCTGAAAAGCTCATGAAAACCTATTTCCATTAAAATCAATGAATGCATTCGCACTGGGGCAGTGAGCTGGCAGGTCGGTGAAAAAACGCCCCTTTCTATTGAAATGAATGGAAAGCTCTTCAAAAGCACCTGAAAAGCTGTTCAAAAGCACTCAGTATTTCACTGGCAGTTTAGAAGCGCCTCAGTGTGAAAGGGAAATAAATCTTAATGAAAAGACAATGCCACACACATGCAAGCATTTATACCTGTTACAACGTGTGGGATCTTTGTAGTAATAAATTATTTCCCCATGCTCATCACTGCTAGAAACATTGTCCTCTGTGAAAGTTACTTATCCAGCTGTACTAACTCTCACAACAGGTTTGGTAGTAATAAGGATTTCTGTGACGATATATATATATTTATATATAGTTTATCCTCATTTAGTGCACTTAGGAAGCAACACTGTTAAAGCCAAACTGAAGTCTCACACTTTAGTCCCATTTGTTATGATTTGTGACTTTTGATGGATGGGAAATTGCATTGCATACCCTTGTTTTAGTTCCAAATAAACAGAGTGTATTATTTAAGAAACACTCACAGGTTTTCTGCTGATTTTTTCCTTCAGATTTACCAAAACCATATAATATGAGGTCAAACCTTAGGAGTTTCAATTTGTATGCAATCAGGCAGGCCCTTGCACTACATGGTTTTGGTAAATCTGAAGACAAAAATCAGCAGAAAATCTGATAGTGTGTATGGGGCTTTAGCCCTTCCTCCTCTGGGCCAGCCGCTCAGCTGTCGGCTAATTGCCAGCTCTGTTCTCTTTCCACAGTTACCAGCTGTTCCCGCTGATGCCCGTCTGACCTGCATATTTTAAAGCCTTCCAGCTCACTTCTCCTTTGCCTACGCGTTGGTCACATCACAAGGAACCATCTCCTGCTGTTTGTTTAAAGACTGGCTTGCTGACATCCTTCCTGGCTTCTTATCCTGCTTGCAGTTGCTCTCCTTGGATCCCTGACTTTGGACTGGCTGATTACCCGATCTGGTTAATGAACTTTGGACTGGCTGATTACCCGATCTGGCTACTGGACTCTGGCTATGCTTGACTACGCTTTTTCTATTTACCTTTTTATTGTTATTACTAAACAAGTGTGATTTAATTGTACTTCTGTCTCAGTCTGATTCATGGTTTCTGACACACACATATTGTACAGTAGCTGGACAGTATGTAAGCAGCTTAGTTAGGCCGCAATTTAAGAGGAAAAGATAAGGCAGATATTTTCTTTAAATAAATGTTATGCCGCGTACACATGATCGGAATTCCGGCCAGAAAAAGACCGATGAGAGCTTTTCATTGGAAAATGCGACCGTGTGTATGCTCCATCGCAATTTAGCTGTCCGAATTTCCGCCAGCCAAAAATTGATAGCATGTTCTCAATTTTCCTGATGGAAAAACTTTCTATCGGTAATTAAGATCGTGTGTATGCAATTCCGACACGCCAAAAAGCACGCATGCTCAGATTCAACTACGAGACAGAAGCTATTGGCTACTGGCTATTGAACTTCCTTTTTCTAGTCACGTCGTATGTGTTGTACGTCACCGCGTTATAAATGATCGGAATTTGATGTGACCGTGTGTAGGCAAGACAGCTTGAGCCGAATTCCGTCGGAATTCCGTCGGGAAAACCATCAGAGCTTTTTCCAACGAGAATTCCGATCGTGTGTAAGCGGCATTAGAGTGTAAAATCTGATAACCACAGCCACAAAGATTTTTGAGTGTCTGATCACCACAATAGGCCACAACCTTCAAGATGCAATGCAGGATTTTTCTTGCAGCAAACATTAGAATACTGGCAGCTTCTCTGACAGTCCTTCAGCAGACCTGCTCCGCATATTCTGGTCATTGCCCAAATTGGATAACTTTTAGACCCAAATTCATACAGTAACCCAAAAATTCACAGACCATATTATCCCCAGAGACCCAGGTTTTTTCCTTCTCCATCATAATGACTTTTCAATGAAATCATATAAAACCCACAATTCGACAATGCTATCTCCGCATTGAGGACATCAGACAAATGGAAGATTTAACTAGTTCTCTTAAAGGGACTTAGAATGATTTCTTAAGAATTTGGTCTCTTTGGTTGGACTTTTCCATCTCTACTGATTACAAAAAAAATGACGTTTGATACACCTTTAAAAATCTCCCCATGACTTTTTTGAAGATTTTTTGATATTACACTTACTTTTTATAGAGAAATCCCTTCCACCTGACACAACTCCCTCTGATTTCCTTTTCTTTTTCCCCCTTTTTTTTAATGTCTACTTCCTTGTCCCTCATTACAGCATTGATGGGACACAAACAAGTGTTTTTTTTTTTTTTTATGACAATATGATTAATGCTTCATGTTGCTTCCACTTATATAAAACCTACTCTCTACTATTTCATATTTAAACACAGTGCGGGTTATTTACGAAAGGCAAATCCACTTTGCACTGCAAGTGCACTTGGAAGTGCAGTCGCTCTAAGTCTAAGGGGTAGATCTGAAATGAGGGGAAGCTCTGCCGATTTTATCATCCAATCGTGTGCAAGCTAAAATGCTGTTTTTTATTTTCCTTGCATGACCCCCTTGGATCTGCAGCGATTTTACTTCTAAGTGCACTTGCAGTGCAAAGTGGATTTTTCCTTTAGTAAATAACCCCCAGTGTGTTTTATGTATTTGACTACGATATGCTCACTTTTTTTTCTTCCCATACATATTTCATATATGACTAATTCTGTGAGAACTATTCTTATAAAGAACTTATAAAAAAAAGAAAAAAGAAAAGAATGCTGGCAGCTGGGTTCCAGCTGCAGAAAATATCATCTAGCACCTTTATAGTGCTTAGGCCCAGGAACAGACGGCAAACTGAGACACAAAGAGGGATTTACTATGCAGCAAACATTCAAAATGTGGCAGTTGAGTTGCAACTGTGGAAACAATGCAAGTTTCGGAGTGTCTCGGAGGGCTACCCTTGAATAAGAGATTTTTATAGTGGTCCCTGTCTTTGGTGATCTGAAGCCTTTGTGCAGGCATTTGAGCATTACAAACCTCATTCATCACAAACTGTCAGAGTCCTCATAAAACACTGTCCTCAACAATCTCACTACATCCATGTACAGTTCACAGGGTTTGGGAAAAGTGAAATATCCCCCTTAAAGCCCTATTTTTCCTATTTTCTGGGGTCAAGTGAGAGACACCTCTCACTTGACCCCAGTAAATTGAATCAGATAGCAGATTCACTTCTGGACCACATTATAGTTGTGTGGAAGGATAAGTCCTTTGCTATCTCTGGCAGCAGACTCTATGCACCACTTTTGTTCAGGACACGAACTAGTATCCCCTTTGGCTGACAACCGTCCAATGACTTCACTGAAGGGATGGCTCTCACAGAACAGGTCCCTAGACGCAGGTCTGTATTCACAGTAGTTAGGAACAGATCCTTCTAGATGCGTCTCCCTCCTAGTCAGCTCTACAGTTGGGTTGCAGCTTTCTGGCCCTCAGGTTGACCACCTGAGGCCGCATGGCAGGCTGTACAGAGGAGGAGCAGCAGCCCCCTTCCTCTAGGACCCCGCTCTCCAGCCAAAGACCCCGTGCACATGCGCTCTAGGCATATATACAGTCACCCAGCATGCCTTGCGGGACCTTCTTCTGACAATGGCCAGAGCTATAAATACGCCTATGCTTCCATTTGTCAAGTTTCCTCCCACTGTATAATATATATGCCTTATCCTACTGGACCAGTTTGAAACAGGCAGACAACATAAGCAGCATCTGAGCACAATGAGCAGACCCTGTCAATGGATTACTGCTCCCTGATAGGCAGAGAGCATCTAAATTTAAAAAATTTAAATAGCTTTCTTGGTAGGCAGGGAAACCCAAAACTATACTCTCTCTATAGCACCTACCTCGGAGGGTGCTACATTAGCAATGTAGAGCCTACACAAGCTGCTTTACATGGGCAAACCAATTAGCAGAAAAACAAAAATAAATGAGGAGCTGGAATTTCCTTTCTTTGATCTACACTGGCAAAAGCACAGGTTCACTGAAGATGCTATAATAAGACATCTTTAACACTAATGCAGCATAGTTATTTGTGCTCCTATTCACTTGTATTTTCTCCCTGTCAAAGCAAAATTGTCACCCCAATTTAAGCTCCCATGAAAGGGCTGACCTGTCTATTGCCTGAGCTCAGGATTTATAACTGCCATAAAAGTTCTGCCAATAAATATTGTTATAGAAAAAAAAACTTACTTGTAGTTACTTTGTCTTCTGCAGTTGTGACTTTGGGTGGTTCTGTAGGTGGTCTTGCTGAGATAATAAAATGTAAATGTAGATTATTTTAACATTTGTAGTGCTACACTGTTAAAAGCAATATAAAGCAAACGATCAAACCCACATTGCAGCAAGTTTAAAGTGGACCTATCATTAGATATTGTTTTAATGTTAATGCAGCAATTTAAGTAATGTGTCAATGTGGCTCTTCCAGGTATTTATTCGCTCGGACAAATATCACAGTACTCTCCCTGACAATTCCTTTATCTTTCCAGAAAGACGGTGCCATCTTTGTGCAGAGTCATCATCTACTTTTCACATATAAAATACTGAAATAATGTATGCCTGCACAGGCAATGTATGCCTGCACTGTACCTTTATTTTAAAGAAATTAGCTTCATATGCATTAAAGAGGAGCTCTAGTCGGTAAATTAAAAAAATGAACTTAAAAGTATTTACAAATACTGTAGCTGCTAACTTTAAATATAAAGGAGACCTTCCTCCAGGGATCCCGTGATGTCGGCACCCAAGCTGACTTGTCCATTGTCTTCGGTTGCAGGTGCCGGCATTGTCAGTAAGGGAAACCGGCAGTGTAGCCTTTATACTTAACATGCAGTTTCCTACTGTGTATGTGCGAGTTGTGCTGCGTTTCCTGAATGGTCCTGCCGTCTTCTGGGACCTCCGTGTGTCCCAGAAGGCAGTGGGAAAAAGGAGAAGGGGCTGGAAATGTCATAGAGCACCAATTGGCGATCTTACCAGGAATTGGGAGTGGGTACCTGTCAAAACTAGGTACCCGCTTCCCCACCCCAAAAAGTGCCAAATGTGCCAGTGGAGGGTGTGTACAAGTGGCACTTCCCCTTTTGGGTAGAGCTCTGCTTTAATAGCCAGAAACCCGCCATAAGCTGTCTCATTAGGATGTGGATGCTTATTTTTAAAAGACGGATGGTTATTTTTAGCCCAATGATTTGAAAATAACAGTCACATAACTCAAAATAAGATTCTTATCTTTGTGTCAGAGCTTTGTGAATTGAGGCTTATGGCCATATCAAAGTACAAAATACGAAAACCCTTTTCCTTCAACCACACTTAAAATGGAACTAAACCCTCCTATCGTTTTCAGACAAGGAAGCTGCCATCTTGGCCTTTGTTTGATCTGCAACTGCCGCGGTGCTGCACGTGTTGTCAGTTATGACACCAGCCATTTAATGGTTTGATAGTTTGGTTGAGAGCACAAGCAAAAGAGACAGTTAGCATTCCTGGCATGCTGAGAATGTAAACCATTAAATCGATGGGTTTAGTTCCACTTTCAAATAGGATTCCTTGATATATATAACGTATATATATATATCTTAAAAAATGCTCCCCCCAAACACCTATAATAACTAACCTGTGTAAGAAAGATCTCTATACTTACCTATTTTTTTTAAGGCCACTCTGGTCTGGTCACATGATTTCCGTGTCAGCCAGTGCGGGCTGCAGGGAAGAGGAGAGAGCACCGACAATGGCTGGTAATGCCTTGGGGAGTGGTGACATCACCCATAGGTTTACTATGGCCTATCCAATGTGAATGCTGCCTCCTCGAACCTGAAGCCAACACTAGCCAAGACAGAGGGGTCATTGCCCTTGTATTTCCTCCTTGACTCAACTCTCATTAGTGGGAACCTCCTCCACTCAAAAAAAATTAGAAAGCTTTCATGGTGCTGTGGGCTCCATTCACAGAACCAGATCGCATGTGGTATTTAGGTGTTTTCTCAAATACCGCATGCGATCCTGAAAATGTCAATTCACTCTTGCTTTATGCAGCCAGGGTTGTGGGGAAGAGGCCCTTGCCCAAAAGCAACCACCATCATGTTGAGGGCATGTGGCCTGGTTTAAAATAGTGAACAAATGGGCGCAAAAAACGTATACAGAAATCCCCAGCATAGCACGAGTATAATATTAATACACCATTAATGAAAGTGTCAAACCAGTCCAGCATACATATAAATAAAACAATAAGGTGATTCAATCTGTCACCTCGCCTCAAGGTGACCTGACAAATCTATAATATTTCTCCGACACCATGCCTCTTAAAAGTGCACTGTGTCGGAGAAATATTATAGAAGATTTGAATCACTATATTGTTTTATTTATATGCATGCTGGACTGGTTTGACATTTTCATTAATGGTGTATTAACCCTTTAAAGTCTACATTTTTCAATGAGCGTGACTCAAAATGTACGCTACCAAACGGTGGAGCAGAACATTAAAGGGTTAATATTATACTCACGCTATGCTGGGGATTTCTGTATAAGTATTTTTCTCCCATTTGTTCACTATTTTATGCTTTATTCATTTTTACACATTTTTGGTGCAGCATTATAATTATCATCATCTCATTTCATTTAATATTTGGTGCCGGTTTCCCTATTAAATATGGCCTGATATGGTTCATACCCCTCCCTTTCCTGACCTTGCTGGGCTGCATTCTTGCATAAGGGTCTGGTAGTCTGGTATGGATTTTTTTTTGGGGGGGGGGATCCCACGCCATTTATTTTTTAAACTTTCCCTCAAAATTCATGTCAGACCCAAAGGGCCTGGATACTTTTTAAATCATAATGATAACAGAAATTGCCCAAATGGCCCTGATAAAAATGTTACATGCCTTAGAATGTTTGGCCTTGGTACAGACACAGAAGGTGGCACACACAGGTTAAAATGGCAATTAAAGGTTAATTTCACACATTTGTGGCTTTTTAAATCACAATGTGAGTGCAAAGCCCCATACACACTATCAGATTTTCTGATGATTTTTTCCTTCAGATTTACCAAAACCATATAATATGAGGTCAAACCTTAGGAGTTTCAATTTGTATGCAATCAGGCAGGCCCTTCTACTACATGGTTTTGGTAAATCTGAAGGAAAAAATCAGCAGAAAATCTGATAGTGTGTATGGGGCTTTAGTGTTTCTGTATAAATAGTCAATGAGTTTGTTAGCTCTCACATGGATGCACCAAACAGGCTAGACACTGAGCCATGAGGAGGTAGAAAATAACAGTCAAAAGACCTGCGTAACAAGGTAATGAAACCGTACAAATATGGAAAAGGATATAAAAAATATCCAAAGCCTTGAATATGTCAGTCAGTACTGTTTAATCACTTATTAAGAAGTGGAACATTAGGGGCTCTTTTGATACGAAGCCAAGGTCAGGTAGATCAACAAAGATTGCAGCCACAACTGGCGGAAGAAAGTAAAAACCCACAGGTAACCGCAGGAGAAATACATGCTTAGCTCCAAAAAGACGGTGTGGTTGTTTTTAAGAGCACAATTCAATGATACTTGAACAAAAAAGAGCTGTATGGTTGAGCTGCCAGAAGGAAGCCTTTACTGCACCAATGCAACAAAAAGCTAATGAGGCATGTAGTAACCAGGCTTTTTTGTGGAACTTGCGCAGTAAAGGCTTCTTTTCGGCAACTTGACCATACAGCTCTTTTTTGTTCAAGTATCATTGTATTGTGCTCCTTAAAAACAACCACACCATCTTTTTCCAGATCAGCTTGTATTTCTCCTGAGGTTACCTGTGAGTTTTTCTTTGTATCCCTAACAGTTCCTGTGGCAGTTGTGGCTGGAATCTTTCTTGATCTACCTGGCCTTGGCTGGGTATCAAGAGAACCCCAAATTTTCCACTTCTTAAGTGATTGAACAGTACTGACTGGCATAGTCAAGGTTTTGGATACCTTTTTATACCCTTATCCATATTTGTAAAGTTTCATTACCTTGTTACGCAGGTCTTTTGACTGTCCTTTTCTACCTCCTCATGGCTCAGTGTCTAGCCTGCTTAGTGCATCCAGGTGAGAGCTAACAAGCTCATTGACTATTTATACACAGACACTAATTGTGATTTAAATCAACCTTTAATTGCCATTTTAACTTGTGTGTGCCACCTCCTGTGTCTGTGCCAAGGCCAAAGATTCCAGGCTATGTAAACTTTTTATCAGGGCCATTTGGGTGATTTCTGTTATCATTATGATTTTAAAATGATCCAAAAAAACATGTGATAATAAATGTCTTCATGTGATTGCTCTCCGTAAATAAAAGACAGTTTTTTGTATGATTAGCCATATTTTCAATTTTAATGGCAAAATTTTACAATTTCTGCCAGGGTATGCAAACGTTTGAGCACAACTGTATTAAAAATGATACTGTTGCTGTATACTGTGACATGTCAGAAATGTATTCATGCAGACTCGTAAAGCTAATAAAAGGTCCACTTTAAACGAACATTCAAAGCTTCAGTGAACACGTGTACATACAGTATATACAAACATGTACAAACTATGTAAATTGACGTTTGTCATATGCACAAGAACGTTCTTCTAGGACACATAAGGTGGAGTGCTTATTCAAACCTTCACAGAGTAACAAATATACATGACTGACCACACACCGCTCTACCACAGTTCACAAAGAATAAAACAAACGTCCCAAAACGCGTATGTCTAGCAGCAAAGCGGTTAAGCAAATAGCACATAGTATATAAAGTTGCACAAGCAAGGGATATCCTTCTAGGGAATGAATTACTTGTCCAGAAATCATCTTCTTCATTGTCCACACCTCCCTTTTCATTTTTTTCTGCGATACCAGAACACATATGTTATTAAAAATTATTGCAGTAGCTAAGATCAGAAATATACATTTGGTTAAACTTTTAGGAACATAAAAAAAGTGATTCAATTTTAAAAGCTGAACTCTGGGCACAAAAAACTATAACTATAAGTATACAGTGGCGAAAAACAATTATTTGTATTTGATCCCCTGCAGATTCACCCACTTACAAAGAAAGTAAGAAATAAAGGGTCTATAATTGTTAACATAGGTGTATTTTAACCAGCTGCCGACCAGCGGCAGAATGGCACAGGTAGGTGACTCGCTGTCATGTTACGTCGCTCCTTAAGGCATCCACTAGGGGCACACACACGCCGCCGGAGGCGAGAACAGGCGCCTGCAGCTCGCCCCCCGGAGCCGATGCGAGTGTCCGGTGGTCTTGATGACCGCCAGGCTCCTGCGTTCGCTCATAGCACGGCGTCAACTGGGATCTCTGTGTGTAAACACAGAGATCCCGATTCTCTGAGGGGAGAAGTGACAGATCGTCTGTTCATACAGAGTATGAACAGCGATCTGTCATCTCCCCTAGTCAGTCCCCCCCCTTCAGTTAGAACACACACTAGGGAACACAATTAAACCCCTTGATCGCCCTATAGTGTTAACCCCCTCCACTGCCAGTGTCATTCTTAGCCCTTGTACACACGGTCGGAGATTCCGACAACCAAATCCGTCGGATTTTGTCCGTCGGATCTTGTCCGAAACTGTTGCATACACACGGTCGGACAAAGTTGACGAAAAATCCGATCTTTCAGAACGTGATGACGTAATTTCGTTACGATGGGACTACGTTCAGGCTAGTAGCATATAGCTTTGATGTAGGAATTTGATCTGAGCATGCGTGGCACTTTGTCCGATCGGAATTCTCTACACATGATCGGAGTATGTCCTATCGGACCAGTTTGTCGGAAAATATTTCCAGCAAGTTGGAAAATTTGGTCCGACGGATATTCCGACGGAAACAGTCCGATGCATACCACACACAGTCGGATTATCCGACAACACGGTCCGATAGGACACATTCCGACGGATTCTCCGACCGTGTGTACAAGGGCTTACAGTAACCCCTTCCTGACCAGAGCACTTTTTGCGATTCAGCACTGCATCGCTTTAACTAACTATTGCGCAGTTGTGCAACGTTGTACCCAAACAAAATTGATGTCCTTTTTTCCCACAAATAGAGCTTTTTTTTGGTGGTATTTGATCATCTCTACGGTTTTTATTTTTTGCGCTATAAACAAAAAATGAGCAACAATTTTGAAAAAAACCACCATTTTGTACTTTTTGCTGTAATATCCCCATTTTTTTTCTTTTAAAAAAGCTATTTTTTCTCAATTTAGGCCCATATGTATTCTTCTACATGTATTTGGTAATAAAAATTGCAATAAGTATATATTGGTTTGCGCAAAAGTTATAGCGTCTACAAAATAGGGGATAGATTTATAGCATTTTTATTATTTTTTTTACTAATAATGACGGTGATCTGCGATTTTTATCATGACTGTGACATTATGGCGGACACATCGGACAATTTTGACATATTTTTAGGTCCATTGGTATTAATACAGCGATCTGTGCTATAAAAAGGCATTGATTACCCACTTGCCGGCCAGCGCATGGCGATGTACGTTGGCACAATGGCACTGCTGCGTAAATGGGCGTACCTGTATGTCCCCTTTATGACGCAGCATTGTGGGCGTGCGGGTGCCCTGGTGCATACCTAGTGAGCGTGCCTGCGGGTCCTGCAGACTCGATGTCCACCGGGGGCCCCCCGATTGTGACATGGAGCAGCAGAATGGGGAGATGCAAATGTAAACAAGGCATTTCCCTATTCTGCTCCCTGTCATCGTCGTCGGGAGCAGTGATCTGTGTCATGTTGTAGTGAGCCCACCCCCCCAAAGTTAGAGTCACTCCCTAGGACACACTTAACCCCTTGATCGCACCCTAGTGTTTAACCCCATCCCTGCCAGTGTCATTTACACAGTAATCAGTGCCTTTTTATAGCACCGATCGCTGTATGAATGTCACTGGTCCCAAAATAGTGTCAAAAATGTCCAATGTGTCCGCCACAATGTCACAGTCCCGATAAAAAAAGGTCACGACAATGACCCAAAACATACTGTCAAGGCAACAAAGGAGTGGTTCAAGAAAAATCACATTAAAATCATGGAGTGGCCTCATCAATCTCCAGACCTTAATCCTATAGAAAATGTATGGAGGGAGCTGAATCTTCGCGTTGCCAAGAAACCTTAAGGATTTAGGGAAGATCTGTAAAGAAGAGTAGACCACAATCCCTCCTGAGATGTGTGCAAACCTGGTACCCTACTACAAGAAACGTCTTACCTCTGTGCTTGCCAACAAGGGTTTCTCCACCAAATACTAAGTCATGTTTTGCTTGGGGATCAAATACTTATTTTACTCACTGAACTGCCACTCAATTCATAACATTTGTATCATGTGTTTTTCTGTATTTTTGGTTGATATTCTGGCTCTTTCATTTAAAATACACCTATAAAAATGATAGACCCCTCATTTCTTTCTAAGTGGGCAAACTTACAAAATCTGCTGGGGATCAAATAATTATTTTCCGCCACTGTATTCCTTAACAGCTGCAAAGGATGTAAATCCACTTTGTGTGCATCCGATCCCTTTGCAAACACTGGTATTACCTTGTAAAGCAACAAAGATATAATCACTGTGCTGTAAATAACCCTGTGCAGAGCTGTGGGAGGGGCTCAGCAGGCCTCAACCTCCACAGAAAACTACAAAAGGGGTGGAGTCAAGACCAGTCACCCTGCACAAGGAAAAAGAGCGCAGCAGAGACCGGTCTTTATTACAGGAAGGACAAAAATCTCACACTGGATTACTGCACAGATCTGTAGGAAATACACAAAGCACGCCAAGATTCAGGGAAGAATATTTGATTATCCCAGAGTTCAGCTTTAGGGCTCATTCACATGTGCAGCTATTATTGTTGCCCCACTGAAAAGCAATCCACAGTGAATCAATTTTCAGAGGGCGTTTGACAGGAGGTAAGGAGGCCACATATTCCCTCACAGTGGCAAGGTGGTTGCAACATGGCCCCATTTACTTGAATGGGCCGTGTTCGGCTGTAGTACCACCAGCTGAATGAGACATACTCTGATTTTTGCAAAGCATCACAGCCACAGCTTGTGTACTGAGTGGCTACATTTCTGTGTTTTAGGTGGGTGGTTGGGGGCAGCAAAACCATGGCTCAACCACCTGCTTTTATCGACCCCTAGCTGCTCATGTAAACAAACCCTTGAAATAGGTGTAAGACAAATCACAAAATGTCATATTAGCTTGTTAATGTAATTTCAAAAATCAATTTTTGTTTTTATTTTTTTTTAAATCCGCAGCTTTCATTTAAATAATACCTTCTGATCCTGCCATTGAGTCAGATCCCTACTTTTTTTCATCTCCTGCAGCCTCTGTTCAACCATTTCCTATCTACAGACACTCCAGTGATGGCTGCATGGCATTTCCTGATCGCAACAATAATAGGTCATATGTAAAGTATATTGATATGACCACTTGTAGGTTCCATAGGAAGCCCATGGGATAGGGTGACAACATAAGAACACAATTGGCAGACAGAGATAGAGAGTTGTCACCCTAAACAGGAAGTGCCTGAACAAGGCCAGATATCATTTTAAAATAAGCTGCAGAATTAAAACGATTACAAAGACCTCTTGAAATGACAATACGATGGCAAGGTTTAATGATTGGGTTTATTTAAAAAATCCGTAGATTACAGAGAGGAAAAGTTTAGTACCAGACAAATCAATTTGCTTTCTTATTAGTTTAGAGCAGTAAGATAATGAAGATATGTATGGTTACGGTATAATGCATTTAGAGCTTTACCTAAATCAGTGGTCTCCAAACTATGGCTGAGGGTTGGATGTGGCTCTTTGCTTGCATTTACCTGGCCCTTGAAGCACCATTCCTCCCAATTATAAACTATTTCTCTGATTGGCCTCAACAATGGGGCATAATTACTTCCCCTGTCACCAACAATGGGGCACTATTCCTTCCACTGACACCAACGTTGGGACACTACCCTTTCATTGACACCAACAATGGGGCACTACTCCACCCACGGACACCAACGATGGGACATATCTCCCAACTTTACTTCCCAATTTTTTCAGATGGGAAGGAGGGGCAACTATTAGTAAAAGTATTTGGGCATAATAATCACCCTCTGCCATGCCCCCTTAAAGGAGCATTATACAAAAAAAGATTGGTTAAACCAGTAAGTGCTTTTTTACTACAACTATTCATTTAAATTGGCTTTGAAATGCACAAATGCAACAATTCAGAAGCTGGATGAAATGTTTAGCATTGTAAAGACATTTTGAAGGATAAATAGTATATTTTATATACAACTATATAGATCAGACCAAAATGAAGGACGAAAGATGGACAGCGGGTTCCAAATCAGGGACAGTCCTTTGAAAATAGGGACAGTTGGGGGCTATGGATGGGATACTATTCCTCCCAGTGACTCCAACAATAGAGCACTATTCCTTCCACCAACACCAACAGTGGGACACTATCCATTCCATTCCATTGACGCCAACAATGGAGCACTATCCATTCCATTGACACAAACAATGGCGCACTATTCCTTCCACTGACACCAATGATGGGCACTACTCTTCCATTGACACCAACAATGGGGCACTATTCCTTCCACTGACACCAATGATGGGCACTACTCTTCCATTGACACCAACAATGGGGCACTATTCCTTCCACTGAAATCAACGATGGGGTACTATTACTCCCATTGACACCAATGATAAGGCACTATTCCTCCCACTGTAAATAATGGTATATAAACAGTGATTATAGAATAACTATTATAACTATAAGTGAGAATGAAAACATATAAAATCAAGTGACAAGAAACAGGAATAAATCATTGTGACCCTACAGTGAAAATTTCAATATAATAGTAAATAATCATATTCAATAATCAAAGTGATAAGTGCTCCAAATAAAGCACATCTGTGTTCCAAGACAATGACTGGTGCCATGCACCACACTCACCTCTTGTGACCCCACTCACCAGATATCATAGACCCTCAGCTTTGCAGTCTGATATAAAAAATGCTGTGATCAATAAGATCTGGTATATGCTGAATGGATATGCAAAGGAGCCTCTTCAAAAGTTGTTCTGGGACTTTCAGAGTAAAATGACCAAACTCAAGGAACGGGGAGAAAGAGAAAGGACTAATAGTGAAGTACTGTTGATTTGGAGCTTATCACTTTGATTATTGAATATGTTTATTTAATACTATATTGAAATTATCACTGCAATTTTACATTGTGAGGTTTAGTACCTTTTGTGACAGCTGTTAGGTCTTTTATATTTCAAGGTTTACATTGATATCCTGCAAGCGCTGTTTATATATATTTTTTACACTATTCCTTCCAATGACACCAATGAAAGGACACCATTCCTTCCACTGACAGCAACAGGTGGCCACTTTGATAAAAGAAAAATGTGGCGCTCACTCAATGAGCAATAATATCAAGGAAATAACTATAATTAATAATATTCAAATACACAAAGTGCACAAAATAACCTGAACTTTACTCACCATAAGGTGCCATATTAAAGTGACAGTGCAACACAATAAATATAATAGTGCTCAAATAAACAAAAGTTAATTATAAAGTGCTTGTATGAAGAGAAATTGATTAATCCAAATCGTCAAGGTGCTCAGTCAAAGAAAAGTTCATAAATTAAACTGCAGGTGTGAAAAGAAATCAATCCATCCAGATTATAAACCACTTCCACCATCCGAAGTGTGCTTGTGGTTTGCTCTAGCCTCTCACCTCACAGGAAGACCCCTACAAGTCTAGTTGAGCTTGTATATAATGGGTGTCTCCAGAATCCAAACAGTGAATGCCTATTCCTAGGACCTCCAATCAGAACTCTAATGCGCCGTCTCTGTCAGTCTTGTGGGGGGTTTGGCTTTCCTTTCTGTCCTCTCACCTCCCATAGATTCTGAGAAGATCTGATTTCTACAAACGGCATTCATGGGTTCAATGGTTAACTTTTTCTTAGTCTAAGGATGTGCTCCGGCCATTTGGTGTCGCTGTGTGGAATGGAGGTGGAGTTGGAGGGGTGTAGTATGACCTCCGGCAGTTGGGAGTCTGTGCTAGTTGGCTGTCAGCAACACCCAACTGCCGAAGGTCGTTCTACACCCCTCCACCTCCACCACCATACCTCACAGCGACACCAAACCGCCAGAGCACATGAATGCTGTCTGTAGAAATCAGATCTTCTCAGAATGTATGGGAGGTTAGAGGTTGACAGTGGGAGCAAAGCCCCATATATTGTTTGCCAGTGGGAGGAATGCCCCTTTTATTGGTGGCCAGTGGAAAGGAGGGCCCTTAGTGGTCAGAAGAATGCCCCTAATATTGGTATTCACAGAGAAAAATGGCGCTTACGCTAGAGGTCAGTGGGAAGAATGCCACTCCTATAGATAGCTAAAAAGATCATTAGTGTCATGCAACTGACTATGCAAAGTGGTGTTGGCCTGGAACTATGCAGGCGCCATCCTGATGGGAGGTCAATTGGCCACAGCTCAAGGAACCCCTTTCAGTCTCTGGAGGAACCCTGGTTGTGAATGGCTGTTCTAGGTAAAACATTTTTCTTTCGTTTTGGATAAGAGTAGGGAAGGGTTGACTGATGACAAGCTTTTATTGTCGTGTCCCCGCTTTCTATTTGTGGAGGACTAGATGGGAAATCTTCCAACTGGGATGTCTGTTCCAATGGCACCTATTTGGAGTTTCTCCCGTCTCTTATTTTATTTAGTAGTTTCATCCGCACTCTAGGGAAAAAAACTGTAGGATGGCTTTTACTTCAGGTCTTCTGAGGTTATTCTACTAGCAGCAAAGTAATGGCATAGGGAATGTGGGGGAGGAGCGCTTGTGGTTGGCCCGCTCTGTCAGTTTATTTTATTTTCTTCATCTATGTCCCAGTAAGGATACATGTCTTAACTTCCTTTCTTACACATTTCTCCGCTATTCCTGTTCTGGTAAAAAAAAAATCTAAAAATATTGGATTTCCCCTTATTTCAGTTCCAATGAAAATGGCCACAAAGACAAACAGAGGGGTGAATCTTCCCAGCGGAGACACAGACAAGCAATACAGACCTCCAAAGGGAAGTGGAGGTGACCCTTAGGTCCAGTCTAATGTCTTGGATTTGGCAGTTCTACAAAATAGGGGACCTCCCGAGCAATAGGGGGCACCTGAATTTAGAAATGCATGAATAGATGATCCAAGAAAGAACACCAAACAATCATCTTAAGAGTTTAATGTACTTTAATGCAATCACAGACGACAAAGGTATCCGACATGTGTCAGTGAGCCAAAAATTTACCTTCATGAAGGCTTAAAATGATGTAGCAAAAATGATCTCTTGGATCTGAAATATAGCTCCAGTAGAGGGTCTCAAATAGGAGCAATAGTTACAAATAAGCATGCCTGTGTCCATGGGCAATTGACGTGTGACATCACTTGGCCACGGATACAGGCAAAATCATATGTACACTATTGCTCTTGCTTGTGATCTTTTCTTGGAGCTATATTTTGAGCCCAGTATCGATAGTTTGTGCTACATTGTTTTAGGCCCTGATGAAGAGGGATTTTGGCCCTGAATTGCATTGGCTGCCCTTTTGCCCTCCTGTTACCTGTGATTGTAATAAAGATCATTAGACTTTTGAGATGCTTGAGACTCATTTGGCGTGCTCCTTCCGCTCATCTCTAGAGCAATACAAACCCGACAGGGGTCCCAGCCTCTTGCCTCTCAATCTAAAATTGCACAAAACAATTTGGTCTTAGATACACTTTAGGAAAGCTACCACGTTTATAGGTACACACTTACTTCTAAGGACTTTAAGTATAGTTACGTGTTCTTGCGTTATCAGTTTGCCATTTCTGTCTCTCCCGGTGACTTTGCATTTGAAGTTCCCTCTGTCATCCATGTCCAATCTCTGAAGGGTCAAGGACACATCCCCAGAGGGTGATTTTGATATTACTGCACGGTTTCTGTACTTAGAAAGAGGGATATGGTCTTGTTGATCAGACCTGTATATGACCAGATTGCTTTCAAATTCCCACTCAATCTTGATCATGTCTTCATTATTCGATGCTGTATAGGTGCAGGGTATGACCACTGATTCCCTTCTATAGCCTGTCACTGTCTTATCCATGGTGAGTGAGATGTCACTTAAACCTGGGTGGAGAAAATAAAATAAAATTTGTTAACCACTTGAGCTCTGGAAGGTTTTACCCACTTCATGACCAGGCCATTTTTTTGCTGTTTAGCACTGCGCTACTTTACCTTGTGTGGCACCCCACTAGGGTGATGTTGATGCAGGATTCTGTCCAGATTTTCAGAACTGCCAACACACTAATTGGTCAGGTGTGTGCTGGTCTTTTTGTAGACACCTGAGCAAGGTTTTGGACTCTAGTCTCCCGAGGAGTCATGGCATGCAAGGGAGAAGCCAAAGAGTGCATGTGTGCACTGAGAAAGCCAGAGACCTAAGCCTGAGGGTCAGAGCAACGCATGTCTGTTATCTATATGGACGGTGTTGGTAAGGAAATGGTCTGTAGGAGACAGACGAGAGCCTGAAGTGGAAGGCCTGAGCAGCACTTCTGTTATGTGTAAGCCAAGAGGCTGAATTTGCCCATAAAGTGAAAAAAAAACCCTGCAAGGAAAACTTTGTTTTTGCTCCTGGAACTTTGTTTGAACTTTCTTTAACAAAAGTGGGCCAGCAAGCCCCGAAATAGAAATATTTGGTGTGGACTGTACTCGCTAGTAGGCACTACACTTGAGCTAAATAACCCCCAAACATCACACTGGCAATTTCTTGGTCATGCCACACTACCTAAATAAAAATGTTATCATCTTTTTAAGACAGATAGAGCTTTCTTTTGGTGGCATTTGATCACTGATGTGTTTTTTTATGTTTTATTATATAAACAAAAAAAAGACAACCTTTTGAAAAAAAAACTAAAACATTTTCTAGTTTTGGTTATAAAATACATCCAATAAAATCAAATTTCCTCTTAAAGTTAAGCCAAAATGTATTCCACTACATGTCTTTGGTAAAAAAAAAAAAAATCCCAATAAGTGTATATTGATTGGTCTGTGCGAAAATTATCCACTTGCTCCTGTACATATTCGTCAGCATTTTGAAGATGGATATCTTGGTAACGACAGCAGCTGCTGCCACAACCGAGGTGTCCATCTTTGGAGCCAGCGGTTCTGTGTACGATAATGGTGGTCTCTGTGGTGGATTCGCCATGAGATCACTGTTATCGGCGGCGGGAGAGGGGCCACCCCCCCTTACTGAGGCCGTCAGCAGCGGTAGAGGCGATAAGGACCTGTCAGTGGCTGGGTCTGAGCGAGGCTAAGATGGCCCCCACCCGTCTCCATACCATAGCAGGGCCAAAGCGACGTCAAAACATCACTTCCGCCCATACGTCTTAAAAGCACATTTTTTTCAAATGACAAGATTTTTTTTTCTTTTATTGCATTTAAGTCCAAATATGAGACCTGAGGACTTTTTGACCCCAGATCTCATATTTAAGAGGTCATGTTTTTTCTATTGCAAAGGATGTTTACATTCCTTGTAATAGGAATAAAAGCAACCCAATTTTTTTTTTTTAAAACAATGTAAAAATAAATAAAATCAAACAAAACAAATAAGAATTTTTTTTTTTAAATCGCCCCATCCCGACGAGCTCGCGCACATGAGTAGCGCCTGTGTCAGGTCACCTTGGGGCGAGGTGACAGATGCACACCGTAGGGATCAGGAGTGCACCGCAAGGTTGTGGACCCTAAGGCTGACTGCTGCGGACGGGAGACAGGTCCCACCGGGGTTAGAGCATAAGATTCCCTGGGGCGCGGAGTCTAAGAGCCAGCAGGTGTTCACCAGAGCCTCAAGTGGTGAGGATGGACTTGGCTGCAACTGGCTCCAGGTCGCGACCCCCAGGGTCCCCCAGCTCACACCCACAGTAGGCAACAGGAGGATAGGGATGGTGAGGGACAAAGCCAAGGTCGGGGCCACAAGCAGACAGGAATAGTCAGGGACACGCCAAAAGGTCAGAATCACAGGCAAACAGGGATAGTCAAAGACATGCCAAAGTCGGTAACCGAACAACAGAAGAGCACACGGCAGGTAACAGGAAGCTAACACACAAAGGAATACACAATGGTTGATCAGTGGGGTTGGCCTGCAGTGCACAGGTTAATATAGAGTTCTCTGATAGGAGCTAGGGTGGAGTCATGCCAGAGGATGGATTACAAAAGCAGTCAGGTGTGGGTCGGCTGGTCTCTAGAGATGAACACATGGAAACAGGTAAGCAGACCAACTCTATTGCATAACCATGACAGTACCCTCCCTCTTACGAGGCCTCCCCCTCCCCTGCTTGGGTCCAGGCTTAAAGGGAAACTCCAGATGGAACCTCCTCAACAGACTAGGAGCAAAGACCTCAGATGCAGTGATCCAAGACCTCTCCTCAGGGCCAAACCCTTTCCAATGTACGAGGTACTGAAGAATGCCTTTACGGAGCCGGGAATCCAAAACTTGACTAACCTCGTATTTTAGATTATCCTCAAGGACTGAAACCGAGGTAGGAAGAGGACAAGAGGACTTGAGGACTAAAGGCTTTTTAGGAATGGGTAAGGGCATGAGAAGATCAGGAGCCTGAGCAGGGTCCCCCAGACCCTTAAAGATGAGCAGGGCATCCATAACAGGACCACCAGACTGGGCAGAGGTCAGTGGATCCCTGAGGACAAGTTGGTTAGAAGGTGACATGTCACAAGAGTCAAGCTGGATAGCTGAAACACAAACATAATGCAGAGAACCCTGAGAAAAAGATTGAAACCCCCACCTGGCCGAATGAGGTATTCTATCCAAAGGATGGATTGAGCCTCTTAAACGGGTTTGAATGGACGTAGTAGCAGTAGGGTGAGGCCAGGTCACAGAAGGTCCTGAACAAGAAGCAGGAAGATCATTGGGCATGGGCTGGACTGGCATAACTGGTGCAGAGGCCGACTGACTAATATTGTCAGGTGTAGCGACCATCTCAATCTCATCACAGGGCATAGCAACTGTGGAACTTGCAGACAAGTTAGCCTGGCTGTGCGTCCAAGGGAGATCAGGGACAGGCAAAGGTAAATGGTTATGCAAACTGGAGTGAATGATTGACTCAGGTTCATTGGTGGGCCCCTCATCCAGAGTACCACATGACCTAGAGAGAGCATCAGTCCGACTATTGCAGGACGCATCCCAGAGATCGCTATATACAGCGGGAAGAGCAGAAGATACTGGGATGGTGGTAACAGGAAGTTTCTCTTTTGAGGTACCCTTGAGTAGGCAGGACGAGGAACAGGAGGGACCCCAAGCCAGGATCTGTCCAGCAGACCAGTCAACGTGTGGAGAATGGAGCCGTAACCAAGGAAGACCTAATATGATAGAAGATGAAGCCTTAGGTAAGACACGGAAGGATATCCACTCCTGGTGGAGTGTCCCTACTGACATCTTAACAGGAAGAGTCTGGAAGCGGATAGGGCCCCCTGGGAGAACAGTGCCACCAATCGCCAAGACCACCAATGGTGTTGTAAGGGGCAAAAGGGTAAGTCTCATGGAGGATGCAGTTTCCCAATCCATGAAATTGGCAGCGGCTCCGGAATCCAGATGTGCTGAGACCGAACGAGAGGAAGCACCGACATGAAGCAACACAGAAAGGAGAAGACGAGAAGGTGAAGGTGATATTTCAGGGTCTAATACTCCACCTTCCAGATATATTAGCCTTGAGCGTTTTTCCGGACGAAGAGAACAAGTGTCACGGAAATGACCTTTGGCCCCACAATAGAGGCATAGGCCCAGAGTTCTGCGCCTAGCGCGTTCTTCGGGAGATAACCTTGTCTGGCCCAACTGCATAGGTTCCTCAGCAGGCAGGGGGTGCTCCTTGGATCGAAGAGAAGGGACTGGGGGCTCAGGCTGCCTAAAGAACGGAGACTGCTGGCATCTTTTTTCCAAGGCCCACTCCTGAAAGTGAATATCGATCTGGTTACACAAGGTGATGACACTGTCCAGATCAGCAGGAAGGGATCTTCCTGCTAATTCATCCTTCACTCTATCAGAGAGGCCATGTAAAAAGGTTGCAACTAGGGCCTCATTATTCCAGCTCAATTCAGCTCTGAGGATACGGAACTGAAGAGCATACTGTCCCACAGAAGCAGACTCTTGACGAAGACGTAAAAGAGCTCTAGCCGCTGAGGAGATGCGACCCGATATTCTGAAAAAGTTTCAAGAAATCAGACAGGCTAGAAACCACTGGATCATTCAGTTCCCACAGAGGGACAGCCCAAGCTAGTGCCTTGCTGGACAGGAGGGATATAATATATGCTACTTTCGCCCGATCGGAAAGGAAGTTTTGGGGCTGAAGTTCAAAATGAATTGTGCACTGGCTAAGGAACCCCCTGCAAGCCTTGGAGTCCCCAGAGAAACGAGCCGGAGCTGGTAGTTGTAATGAATGTGTGGCTGCGACTGATGCGATAGGTGCAGCGGCAGATAGCGGTTGAGGTTGTTGAACCAGGGGTCCTAATGAGGCCTGAACCTGTTCAACACGGGATGCCAAATCCTGAAGGAATCGCATCACCTGGGTCTGATGCAATTCTTGGGTCTCAAGTCTGCGAACTAAGCTCTGCAATGGATCATCTGCAGGAAGCGGCACGTCAGCCGGGTCCATGGCTGATCAAACTGTCAGGTCACCTTGAGGCGAGGTGACAGATGCACACCGTAGGGATCAGGAGTGCACCGCAAGGTTGTGGACCCTAAGGCTGACTGCTGCAGACGGGAGACAGGTCCCACTGGGGTTAGAGAGCAAGATTCCCTGGGGCGCGGAGTCTAAGAGCCAGCAGGTGTTCACCAGAGCCTTGAGTGGTGAGGATGGACTTGGCTGCAACTGGCTCCAGGTCGCGACCCCCAGGGTCCCCCAGCTCACACCCACAGTAGACAACAGGAGGATAGGAATGGTGAGGGACAAAGCCAAGGTCGGGGCCACAAGCAGACAGGAATAGTCAGGGACACGCCAAAAGGTCAGGATCACAGGCAAAGAGGGATAGTTAAAGACACGCCAAAGGAACGGAACAACAGAAGAGCACACGGCAGGTAACAGGAAGCTAACACACAAAGGAATACACAATGGTTGATCAGCGAGGTTGGCCTGCAGTGCACACGTTAATATAGAGTTCTCTGATAGGAGCTAGGGTGGAGTCATGTCAGAGGATGGATTACAAAAGCAGTCAGGTGAGGGTCGGCTGGTCTCTAGAGATGAACACATGGAAACAGGTAAGCAGACCAACTCTATTGCATAATCATGACAGCCTGCACATGAAAACGGTTGTCAAATCACACCTGTGAGGTATCGCTGTGATCATTAGCGAGAGCAATAATTCTAGCCCTAGACCTCCTCTGTAACTCAAGACATTGAATAGAATTTTTTAAATGTCGCCTATGGAGATTTTTAAGGGTAAAGGTTTGACGCCATTCCACGAGCCAGCGCAATTTTGAAGCATGACATGTTGGGTAACAATTTACTCGGCGTAACATTATCTTTCCCAATATAAACAAATATTGGGCTAACTTTACTGTTGTCTTATTTTTCTTATTCAAAAATGTGAATCCTTTTTAAAAAAAAGTGTGCTTGTAAGACCGCTGCGCAAATATGGTGTGACAAAAAGTGTTGCAATGACCGACATTTTATTCTCAAGTATAATGTTTGGTGGTTCTAAGTAATTTTCTAGCAAGTTTTTAACTTGTGAACATCGAGTCTGAAAAAGAGGCCCGGTCTTTAAGTGGTTATAGTGTCTACAAACTATGTTATATATACTGGAATTTATGCAACTATAGATGCTATACGAGTAATGGTGGTGGTGATCAGTGACTCATAGTAATACTGTGACAGTATGGCGGCCAATCTAATGTTAACTGACACTGGCTGGGCCTAACGCCACATCTACTTCCCACTTCTAAATTTTTATCAAAAGCACAACCTACCACAACCCTGAACAATTTTATGAAGTCATTTTAATTTATTATAAATGCCCTCCTTTGCAGATATCAAGTTAATGTGTATGTAAGCCCTAAAAATGAACTTCTCTTATTTGCACCCTTTTGATCCAGTAAGGGCAACCTAAACTTGGTTAACAGCATTGACCCGGAACAGTGGGAAGGGAAGGGTGTCATCGCTGCACTTGCATTATGACATTAACTCCTGGGGGTTCACAAATTAAAGTTTCTCTGGAAGTTTACTATATTTAAATATAAATATACCATTGAAAGGTTTAGTTATATTTGTTAAGTAAGTGCAACAGAATACCTATTGATTATACCAGATATTTAGAGATAGCATGTGTCTTGTGCACACTTCTTATGTTATCTCAAGCTGTATGATCATCCCTATCCAGTTCTTATCTTGGACTACTGAATACATAGTTCCTATTCTGTGGAGACGAGTAGGGGTGGTTCTGTAGTTTAACAAAAAAACAACTGGGCAGCGCTGGCAGCATTTAGTGTTGTCAACCCACAATAGAACAATTGGAAGCATTTCTGCAAAATCAACAGGTATTTTCCTGTACTTGTAGGGTCTATAAAGTGGTAAAAACATGGGAAATGTACATGTATTGCATAGATGTTACAGTACCTGAGTTTTTTTTTTTTTACCCTAAATAATGCTTTGATACATTTGCTGTTTAGGCAGAACTCCAGGCATAAGTACTCTGAGATAAGTGTCATGGCACCTAGGGTCCATCCATATCAGCCTGGGGTTAGAAGATGTGGGCTGACTGATGCGGGTCTAATAGTGAAGAGGAGGTCATGTTGGATAGAAGGCGAGTATTGCAGCAAAGGCTGCTCATTTAATTTTAATACTGATGGCCTCTGAGTTTTTACCTAAAAAAAATTAAAAAGTCTTTTTTTGGTAATACTTTCTGTTTTTTCACCCCTATATACCATCTGACAAGTTGCTTCATTAAAACCAGTCCAGTTATTTCCAAGCTCTTGTTCCATCAACTCCTTTTACTATATTGCAATTGCAGGGAACACTAAGGGCATCAAAAGAATGATAATGGATGTAGCTATGAAGATCTATAGGGCATTGTTTATAAATGAATTGGTTCTATGTCTAGCAAAACTGGAAATACTCGGGGAATTCTACAATATTATTTCCTGCTTTTAATTGTCTTTTGATAAAGAGCTGATATTGTATGAAGGAAACAGAAAAAGTACGCTTAAGGCAGGAACATTCATTATCTTCACTTTTGTCCTATACTGCCTGCATACCAAATAATTAAGGCATATATAAACCATAACAATGAACTTCTCTTATTTGCTTCCGTTTTGGTCTGTTAAATATACAATTGAAAGTGTTTTGTTACATCTGTTCAAAAGTGCTAAAAACTACTAGAGATGAGCCCGATGTTCGAGTCGAGCGCAAGACAGGTGTTCGCCTGTTCGCGGAACAGAGAATAATATGCGGTGTTCGCGGCAAATTTGAAAGCCGCCGGAACACCGTTAAAGTCTATGGAACACTAACATGAAAAACCTAAAGTGCTCATTTTAAAGATTTATATGCAAGTTATTGTCATAAAAAGTGTTTAGGGACCCGGGTCCTGCCCCAGGGGACATGTATCAGTGCAAAAAAAGTTTTTAATGCTTGAAGTGAAACAATAAAAATGAAATATTCCTTTAAATATCATGCGGGGGGGGGGGGGGGGGGGTGTCCTTAGTATGCCTGTAATGTGGCACATTTTCAACAATACCACAGCAAAATGACATTTCTAAAGGAAAAAATGTCATTTAAAACTGTAAAGAATTGTCAATATAGATTAAACTCATTAAAAAAAAAACAGCCTGGGTCCCCCCCCCCCCCACTCAATTACCAGGCCCTTTGGTATGAATATTAAGGGGAATCCCGATTCAAAATGTAAAAAAAAATCCATACCAGGCCAGGCCCTTCAGGTCTGATGTGGAAATTAAGGGGAACCCTGGGACAAAAAAAAAAGGCATAAGCCCCCCCCCCCCCAAATCCATACCAGAACTGAATGGGCTGGTATGGATTTTACGGGGAACCCTGCGCCAAAATAAACAAAAAATGGAGTAGGGGTCCCCCTCAAAATCTATACCAGACCCTTATCTGAGCACACAAGCTGGCAGTCCGCAGGAAAAGAGGGGGGATGAGAGAGCGCCCCCCAAACCGTACCAGGCCACATGATCTTAACATGGGGAGGGTGCTTTGGGGTCTGACCCAAAAGCATCTTGTCCCCATGTTGATGGGGACAAGGGCCTCATCCCAACAACCCTTGCCCAGTGGTTGTGGGGGTATGCAGGTGGGGGATTATCAGAATCTGGAATCCCCCTTTAACAAGGGGACCCCCAGATCCTGGCCTCCCCCCATGTGAAATGGTAATGGGGTACATTGTACCCCTACCATTTCACAAAAAAGTGTCAATAATGGTAAAAAAAGACAAGAGACAGCTTGGGACAAGTCCTTTATTACAAAATTAAAAAATAAAAATGTCCCTGTGATGTAATTCATGCCACCCGACAGACTGAAAAGATTAAAAAAAAAAAACAGTGACCATTCTGCCTCCAAGGGAGACTCCCGCCAATTGATGTTTCTTCTCTGTGGCAGTTCTTATATAGCTGAGGGTGACCTCGCCCACCTCTGACACCATGGGGAAGCCCCCGTGGTGTCAGACAGGGGGAACCCTACGCCATTTTTTTTAACATTTTGCACAGGGTTCCCCTTAATATTTATACCAGACCCAAAGAGCCTGTAACTGGACTGGGGGGGGGGGGGACCATGCCCTTTTTTTCCAATGAGTTTTATCTATATTGCCGAGACCCGACAATTCATTACAGCCGTGTTCAGTTTTAAATGACAATTTTTCCTTTAGAAATGTCATTTTGCTGTGGTACTGTTCTAAACATGGGAAAAATGCGCTACTTTACAGGCATACTATAGACACCCTACAGGCACAATATTTAAAGGAATATTTCAATTTTCTTGTTTCACTTTAAGCATTAAAAAAAAATCACTGTTCCTGAAAAAACTGCCGTTTTTGCATTGATACAATATCACACAAAATTGAGTACACCCCCCACGTTTTTGTAAATATTTTATTATATCTTTTCATGTGACAACATTGAAGAAATGACACTTTGCTACAATGTAAAGTAGTGAGTGTACAGCTTGTATAACAGTGTAAATTTGCTGTCCCCTCAAAATAACTTGACACACAGCCATTAATGTCTAAACCACTGGCAACAAAGGGGAGTATACACCTAAGTAAAAATGTCCAAATTGGGCCCAATTAGCCATTTTCCCTCCCCTGTGTGATGTAACTCGTTAGTCTCAGGTGTGAATGGGGAGCAGGCATGTAAAATTTGGCTTTATCGCTCTCACTCTCTCATACTGGTCACTGTAAGTTCAACATGTCACATCATGGCAAAGAACTCTCTGAGGATCTAAAAAAAATAATTGTTGCTCTACATAAACATGGCCTAGGCTATAAAAAGATTGCCAAGGCCCTGTAACTGAGCTGCAGCACGGTGGATACAGCAGTTTAACAGGACAGATTCCACTCAGAACAAGCCCCGCCATGGTTGACCAGAGAAGTTAAGTGCACGTGCTCAGCGTCATATCCAGAGGTTGTCTTTGGGAAATAGACGTATGAGTGCTGCCAGCATTGATGCAGAAGTTGAAGGGGTGGGGGGGTCAGCCTGTCAGTGCTCAGACCATACGCCGCACACTGCATCAAACTGGTCTGCATGCCTGTCACCCCAGAAGGAAGCTTCTTCTAAAGATGATGCACAAAAAAGCCTGCAAACAGCTTGCTGAAAACAAGCAGACTAAGGACATGGATTACTGGAACCATGTCCTGTGGTCTGATGAGACCAAGATAAACTTATTTGGTTCAGATGGTGTCAAGTGTGTGTGGCGGCTACCAGGTGAGGAGTACAAAGACAAGTGTGTCTTGCCTACAGTCAAGCATGGTGGTGGAAGTGTCCTGGTCTGGGGCTGCATGAGTGCTGCCGGTACTGGGGAGCTACAGTTCATTGAGGGAACCATGAATGCCAACAAGTACTGTGACATACTGAAGCAGAGCAATATCCCCTCCCTTCAGAGACTGGGCTGCAGGGCAGTATTCAAAACATAACGACCCCGAACACACCTCCAAGGCGACCACTGACTTGCTAAAGAAACGGAGGGGAAAGGCGATGGACTGGCCAAGTATGTCTGCAGACCTAAACCATATTGAGCATCTGTGGGGCATCCTCAAATGGAAGGTGGAGGAGCACAAGGTCTCTAACATCCACCAGCTCTGTGATGCGGTCATGGAGGAGTGGAAGAGGACTCCAATGGCAACCTGTGAAGCTCTGGTGAACTCCATGCTCAAGAGGGTTAAGGCAGTGCTGGAAAATAATGGTGACCGCACAAAATATTGACACTTTGGGCCCACTTTGGACATTTTCACTTTCACTAGACATTAATGGCTGTGTGCTGAATTATTTTGAGTTGGAGGAAATTTACACTGTTATACAAGCTGTACACGCACTACTTTACATTGTAGCAAAGTTTAATTTCTTCAGTGTTGTCACATGAAAAGATAAGAAAATATTTAGAAAAATGCAAGGGGTGTACTCACTTTTGTGATATACTGTAAATGAATCTACTTTTATCTATCCTGAACCTCTTCTTGTGCCAAAAAGGTCCCTCAATGTCCTCATTATTTTTTGTCAAACAAAAAAATAAAACAGACAGTGGAACTAAAAGGAAAATCAAAAAACGTAGAGCAACAGTAGCATACTAATCAAATGCACAAAAAACAATGCAAAACACTACATTAAATAAACAACATTGCCCCAAATGCACTTACCTTTTATTGATCCCAGATATTTTTTGTTCAAAATGTACACATGGTATCATTCATATCAGTCACTACCCTCAAAATGCTTACAGTCCAAGGACCCCACCTTACATACTAGGGCCAATTAAGACAGGATTTAATTTGCCTACCAATATGTCTTTGCAGCGTCCAAATCCTAAATAAAAAAATATATATTTTTTTTAAATTTTCAAGCAATTTTTGGGTTAACATGAGACCAGGCCACTTGGGTTCTTCAACACCAAACTCATCAACCCATGTCTTTACTGAGCTGGCTTTGTACACAGTGGCACAGTCATGATGCAACGCGGAAGGGTCTTCCCCAAACTACTACCACAGGGTGGAAGAGCCAAATTGTCTAAAATGTCTTTGTATATTGTAGAATTAACACCAGAGTCACCTAAACGCAATTATTTGGAGAGGGGTCCACATGCTTTAGTCGAAATGGACAATTTCCCAATTAGATCATCACCATTTGTGATAACAAAATGTTATACTAAAGTAGATAAAAGAATTTGTAACTCACCACTTCTAAATCCATAGACGAAGACAAAGACAAACAGCCACTCGACGTGCCCCATCATGCTTCGATGTGCCATTTTACTTCCCAACTAAGTTTGTGCTGCAATGACAACAAACACAGCAATGCTTCCTTTTTTGTTTTTCTCTTATGTCATCTGTTTAGGACCTCATGATATGGTTTCCTTCCTTTTTTGGATTCTTTACTAGATAGCAAAAAGCTGCGTTTCAAAATGTCACAGATTTCAACAATTTTGGGTTCAAGGCTTAGTTCACCTTTATTAAACTGACTGCATGTACTGTACATTTCTTCTTACATTGTGCAATATGCATCACAAAATTTGGTTTATAAATGAAAGCTGACCTTAAGTGAAAATGCTTTTTTGGAAACCTCAAAATAAAAACCACACAAGAGAAGCTGAATAAACCTATCACCAATATTTTTTGCTTAGAGCTTATGATAATTGTCCAAATTTTTACAGCCACAAAACTTATGAAAGTCAGAGCCTGGAAAACTCCCCATTCTAAAGCCGGCCATACATGGATCAAAATTTGGCTGGTTCAGTAGGGACAGACCAAGTTTCGATCCTTGTATGGGCAGGGTGGCTGTCCAGAAGTTGATCTACCATTTGATGACTTCTGTACAACCACTCTGTCGGATTTTTCTTACTTGGCCAGTGTGACTGGCTATAGTCGGCAGCACTGATCAATGAAGGAACAAGGAAAGGGGATCACATTTTGAGCCATCTACTGTATGGGCAGGGTCTACGGACTGACTTCTGTACAACCACCCTATCGGGTATTTCCTAATTAGTTAGTGCGGCTGGCTATAGCTGGCAGCACAGATCAATGTATTCTGAAGGTGGGGAAGTCTCCCTCGCTGCCAGAATGAGGAACGGGGTCAAATTTTGATTAATGTATGGGCAGGGTCTACTGGTTGACTTCTGTACAACCACCCTGTTGGGTTTTCCCTAATTGGTTAGTGGCTTCTGTACAACCATCCTATTGATCAGTGCTGCTGGCCAGGAACAACACTGTGTGCTGCAATTTTGACAGGCATTCGTGGATCTTCAAAAATGCTCAGGCTAGGTTCCCACCTGCGTGGCCGCAGGGGCTGCGGTTTGCACGAACACAAGAGCCCATTCATTTGAATGAGCTGCCGTGCCCCGCAACATGCAGAAAAGAAGTCCCTGCACTCTTTTCTAAATTGCAGCTCACATGGGAACCGAGGTTCCCAGTACGAGTGGCGGTTTCCAGTGCTGGTGGTGTGCCATTAGGATTAATGGCACCCACCCACAGGTTCTGCGTTTCTCTGTGTAGGTGGTTGCGGGCTGCCAGTATTCATGTGGGTCCTGCAGCAGCAGCATCTGCACAAATGTTAACCTAGCCTCGAGAAACACCTTGTTTTGGAGCTAGTGTAAACATAGCCTAGGGCAGGCCATAGATTATGCAATTTTCTTTCCTTCTACCATTGGTGGAAGGAAAGAAAATTGCTTGATTCCCCCATCAACACAGTCAGTGTTGATGGGGGAATCCCTCCCACTATTCTATTGTGTTCTGATGGTGGGGAGATTTCCCTGCCAGCAGAACACAATGATTTGTGTTGCTGGCTTTAGCCGGTGGCACCAATTGTATAGGAAGACCCAACTGGCTGGTTATACACAAGTTGATCGATAAATCAACTTGTGTAAAACTAGGGAGTCCATACATGGAGTGAAATTTGTCTGGTCCCGGCTAAACCAGGTGAATTTTTATCCATGTACGGCCAGCTTAAGTTTTGAAACTGTTAAAAAACGGTCAATAGATATCATTATTGAAAACCTACAACTATCTTGGCGTACACTCATGCAAAGTTTCTACTCCTATGGCATCCCTCAATATCATACTTCCAACCCTGAGATTCGAGAATTCATTGCTTTCAGCTTTATTATATCCACTTGCCTCCAAATCACGTACCTCTCATGTTATTTGACTTCAAGTGGTTGTACTGGGGGGCAGACATCACACCGGTACCGTTTTTTAGAGCCTTCGCTCAGCTCTCTTGCAATAACAACCGGAGCCGCTACCCAGCCACTCAGTTATTATTACAAGCAGCAGGAGGGGACATTTTCCCCCTCCCACCACCTACCATGGCTCGCTCAGGCTCTCCCATCCCAGAGACCCAAGCTACTAGCCAACACGTCCGGCGGCTTATTGGAGACCTAAAGAAAGACAGGATCAGCTTTGACCGGGTCCTGCTATGACTTGACATCACTTCCGTTTTACCGATATTCTTCAAGGCGCCATTTTCTGAAAATGAAAAGTGTTCAAAAAAGCAGATCTTGGTGTTTTGAATGCTGTCAAGTGCAAAGGAGGAATTTGAGATTTTATTGACCCCCCGATCTCTCCATAAAGAGTACCTGTCACGTCTCCATTGCTGTCACAAGGATTTTTACATTCCTTGTGACAGTAATAAAATGGATCAAAACGAAAAAAAAAGTCAAAGCAACAATGTAAAAAAAATGAATACAATTAATGAATAATCTAAAAAAAAATTTTTTTTAAAGTGCCCCCTCGTCCCTGTACGCAAAGGCAAATGCATCTGGTCCTGCACGCATGTAAACCACGATCATCCCACACATGTGCAGTATCGTCGTGAACATCGGATCATGGGCAGTAATTCTAGCTCTGTACATCTAAAGTGGAAACCTATAAAGGTTTTAAAAGCTTTGTCTATGTAAAGTAAAGTTTATGTTGATTGACGCTGTTGTGCGGGCATGCGCAATTTTAAAGCATGACATGTTTAATATCTATTTACTCAACGTGACATCATATTTTATATTTAACAAAACAAACTGGGTTATTTTTATTACGGCACAGTAGGTTAATTGGCTTCTGTCCAAAATTGGCCCTAGTATATGAATGGGGACCTTGGATTGTGGGCTCCTTGAGGGTAGGGACCGATGTGAGTGTGCAATGTACAGGGATAGGGACAATTGTAGACACTCATTCAGGTTGAACTGGATGGACTGGTGTCTTTATTCAACCTACTATGTAACTATATATATATATATATATATATATATATATATATATATATATTTTTTTTTTTTTTTGCATTAAAATTAAAAAAAAAGTGTACCTTTTCCAGGACTTTCTGCACGTTTCTGTGGGTAGGACACACCACTGAAATGAATGGGCCATCCTACCTGCAGACCGGAGCCCACCCAAGTGTGAACTGGGCCCAAGTTTAATCACTATGTGCACAATGGATTCTTCTGTTTGAATAAAAAAGCTGACGTGACACAAATATTAATTAAATCATAAATGATAAATCTTCACAAAGTCTGCTGCCTCAGTTTTTATGATGGAAATTTGCATATTCTCCAGAATGTTATGAAGAGTGATCAGTAGAATTTCAATTAAATGCAAAGAAAACCAAGAAAGTCTAGCAAGCGCTAGGACCGTCTCCTATAGTTGATTCAGCTGCGGGATCGGGGCACCACCAGTGCAGAGCTTGCTCAGGAATGGCAGCAGGCAGTTGTGAGTACATCTGTACGCACAGTGAGGAGATGACTTTTGGAGGATGGCCTGGTGTCAAGAACGGCAACAAAGAATCCACTTCTCTTCAGGAAAAACATCAGAAACATCTGCAAATGGTACAGGGATTGGACTGCTAAGGACTGGGGTAAAGTCATTTTCTCTGATGAATCCCCTTTCCGATTGTTTTGGGAATCCGGAAAACACCTTGTCCAGAGAAGAAAAGGTGAGCGCTACCATCAAATCCAGTTTCATGCCAAGAGCATGGGCGTCCGCAGGTAGGGGCAAGGGGGGTCAAGTGTCCCCCCCTGGAATCAGGGATCAGATCTTTACTTCAGCACAGTTCCATCACTATTAGGGTGACACCATCAAGGTGCTGTCAAGCCCCCCTATCAGTGTAGTGTGACTGCGGGCTCTTTTCCCTGCTCAGTCCAGCAGAGAACTCAGCGGCGCTGTGACAGGAGAAAGGCGAGCTGCGGGCTGTCAGGCTGTCAGGTTTCCCCTGGTCACCCTCCCTTTCTCCTGTCAGGGAGAAGAGACGACAGCTCTCACCAGGTTCTCCGCCCAGCTTCCTGCCCACTCCGTTCCTTCCCTATTGGCCACAACTGAGGGCCAATCAAAGGAGACTAGGAGAGGAGAGCATCATGGGACATGTAGTCCCAAAGATTGGCAGCCCCATTTTCTACAGGGAGGAGGCTACAGCTCGATCAAGAGAGAGATTGAGAGACTGCAGCCTGGAAAAAAGGTAAGGGAGAGAGCGCTACAGGAAAAAGAATGAGGAGTATGCTGGGCAGAAGCCAGAGAGAGCTACACCGCCCCATGCCACCAGAGAGCCATGCTTTCCAGCGCCACCAGAGAGGCACACTGCCCAGCACCGCCAGAGAGAAAAAGACTGAGCCACTGCCAGGGAACAGACATACTACACTACTGACCAGAGTCGCCCCTGGGGAACCCGTCAAGCCGGAGGGATCACTGCCGTAGTTTCGCTGGGTCTGGTAAGAGGGTCTGTCGGCCGTTATCCATTACTTATCCTAGGGACTGTACTATGTCTGCAGTCTCTGACCATGATAATGTGATAATGACATTGTCGAAAAGGGGCGGCGCATGGGTGACCCTAAAATTATGCCCCCCCCTGAAAAAACTTCTGCGGACGCCCATGGCCAAGAGTAAAGCATCCTGAGACCATTCATGTGTGGGGTGGCTTCTCAGCCAAGGGAGTGTTCTCACAGTGCCCCAGGAAGACGTCACGTGTGATGAAACATGTCGGGTGGAGCTTGTTAGTTAATTGTAAGCAGCCATTTGGCTTTTCTCTCAAAAAAATTACCTTAATAGTATCACACTATTGGAGCTTTTACTTTGTATAGTTCATCTCCTGTTCCTGGATGATTTGGATGTTCTGCTGTGAGGGGAGGTTATGTTGCAGGACCCATCTATCATCAGATTGCCCCAGTGGTTTAGTTCCTGCTACCCTGCAGAGGTTATTCTGCCCGTTTGACCATCCTAGAGATAGGTGGTCCTGGCTATCTGGTAAGAGTCCCTGTGTGTGCAGTGCCACAGAAGGCTCCATATCACGTCACTTGGTGATGGAACATCAGTTTTCTTCTTGGACTTTTTATATCAATTACAAAGATTCACTTTATAAAGAGACTTTGAAGTGTTCTTATCATAGTTTTTTTGCACTTTATGTTTTATATACACTTAGTATGTCATAGCACATGCATTAATTGCTAATGACCTTAGACTAGCGCTATTTTATTTTGTATATACACTCACAATTTTACCTCAGAACACAGCCATTAATAAAGAATGGTACGAAAACATCCTCGGAGAGCAACTTCTCCCAACCATCTAAGAAGAATTTGGTGAGGTACAATGCCTTTTCCAGCATGATGAAGCACCTTGCCATAAGACAAAAGTGTTAACTAAGTGGCTTGTAGAGCAAAACATCCAAATTTTGGGTCCATGGTCAGGAAACTCCCCTTAATCCCATTGAGGACTTGTGGTCAATCCTCAAGTGGCGGGTGAACAAAAAAAAAACACAAATTACGATAAACTCCACGTATTGATTATACATGAATGGGCTGCCATCAGTCAGGATGTGACCCAGAAGTTGATTGACAGGATGCCAGGGCGAATTGCAGGGGTCTTGAAAAAGAAGGGCCAACACTGCAAATATTGGCTCTTTGTAGTCTGTTACTCAAAAAAATAAAAAATAAATTGATCCTGGTTCTTTAAAGCATGTTATACAGCACAGTGCTTGTGCTGTGTAATTTGGCCCCTTGTATCACCTGAAATACCTTGCTCATCCTGCCTGGTTCTGCCCTCCCCTCTGTAAACTGACCCTGACACCATAGTCAGTTTACATGCCTCCGTCATCTGTAGCTCTGCTCTGTAACTTCTCTCTCCCTCTCTCCCTGCCTGTCAGCTCTGTCCACTCCTGACCCTCCCCTCCTGCTGGAAAAATAACAGTGTCTTCTTGCTACAATCTCATCTGTTCTAGTAAATGATGTACCCAGTGTGTATATGTTTGTAAAAAATAAGCTGCTGTATAGCTTTTTCATGGTGCTCCTCTGCGTTCATGTGATTGGCCGCCTCTCTCCTCTCCTCTTCCTAGCTGACGTCAGTGGGGGATTCTCAGCACCGCTCCCTTTGCTGTCAGATCGAGAGAAGAGAGAGGCGCCAGTCACGTGAGTGCAGAGGGGCGCTATAAAATAAGCTACGGCTGATCTTTTTATAAAAATGCATGCACTGGGGACCTCATTTACTATAACAGATGGGATTGTAGCAAGAAGACACAGTGGCTTAATAACCACGTTAATGTAATTGTCAATAAAATGATATGTTACACTGGTAACAATTTTAAATTAGTATTACTAAACACACCCCCAATGGTTACTTGAAACCTGGCTCACGGGTGTAAAATCCACATCTTGGAGGTCCTGAACTATAGGAGAGTCCTATATATGGGTTACTTGTTCAGAGGCTAGAAGTTTTTAGTGCCTCTTTAACACCTTCTGCCCTGATTTTAGCTAGTGCTGGGGCCCAAGATAACGTCAGATCATTTTTAAAGTATTGTTGTATCCCCCAACAGTAAACAAGGGGAATTCAAACTGAATCCTGAATTACAATGGAACTATCCCTTTAAGAGGACGGTAAAAAGATGGTGGCCACTCAGCAGTCCACTGAGGAGCCTCCTTCCTCTCACAATGGCAATGCCAGCTACTCTGGTCACTGTAGCAACCCTCTTGAGTGAAAACAGGGCACTCAGCCATCTTCTGCCATGGGTCACTAAGTCCCTTGGCTCCAAAGCATGGTCCCTCTGAAAGAAAGTAAGAAAGCATGAGGTACCATTGATATTCAACTGCATCATTAACCTTAGCAGAGTCCAAAGGGTCAGCAACACATCTGCCAATCTGCACAGCACCACTGTCTATGTAAGGACTGTCTGCAATCCGGGCATCCTATCCCTTTTCCTCCTCTCAATGAGCTTGAAGGGTTCTCTCCTGTGATTTGTAGTTCCACAAAGTCCCTTCTAGAAAGGAGTTGCTTATCCTGGAACTACATTTCAAAGTGTCCCTGAAGCTTCCAGCAGTTTTTTTAGATCCCAGCATTCCCCCTCCTGGCTCCACGGGCAGGCTTTTCCTGCCCCCAAGTCCATCACTGTGTTTCTGGGTGATGGGTGAGACTTCAGGTGGCCTTTCAATGTTCTCCTCTGAGAGAGAAAAGTCACTACAGAAGCTCTGCGATCTGTAACAGCCCAGTCTGTGCAGCTGCAGTCCTTGCAATGCTGTGGACTGGGGCTTCATACTCCCGCCCCCCCCCCCCCCCTTTAGTCTCCAAAGAGGCACAGCAGATACAAAATAAAATTAAGCTTCACAATAAAACAATCAACAAGTTACATCCAACCACATTTGTCCCTAAAAGTTCAGGCTAATTTTATGGCATTGCCTTGCAAAAGGAGCAGGCATCGGAAACTATGGTGTGCCAGAAGGTGGAACATGGTCTAAACAGCGCCATAGTATAATGTTTGGGGACCCCCGAGACCTTCAGGCTGTGAACACAGTCTCTTCCAAACTCTGGCCTATAGAGCCGTATGTCAGCCTTTTTGAAGAGCATTTTATCTTTTGCCTCTTTGCTCCTTGGGTTATGATAGGCTTTCCTTAGATTCAAGGGTTCTACTTATTTCCCTGACTTGTAGAACAGAAGACTCCTCCTGTCCTCCCTCTTATCAAATATAAAGCAGGACTCAGGGAGGTCCAATGGCTGAGGAGGCCACAACCAGTCTGTATAGACATTTTCTTTCTCATTATCTTCCTCCTTTTCTTGGACAGGCAGTGAAGACTGAACAGGTTACTGGACCTTTCCTTAAAAACAAAAGAAAACTGTATATATATATATATATATATATATATATATATATATATATATATATATATATATATATATACACACATGTACTCTATGCAGAAGAAGTGCAGCTGCTACAGTATATATGACTTTTAGCTTCTCCTGAAGGGGCAAAAGTGTTGTGTGAACCCTTTAGAATTCAATGAAGGGACCGTGCTCACTACTCAGAAAGCCTTCAAGGGTTAAACAAACTAAAACAGACAAAATAAGGCAACATTATATCACAAAATAAACAGTGAATCCTAGTAAATTAAAATATGAAGATATGTCTGAACTTAGGGCTAGAGTTTGTCCTTATTCTTTAGATCAAACATCTGTTGCATATAGCAGAGGGTATGTGGAACATCTAAGGAGGAACCCAAAGACTGCTTCCAAAAAGTCCCAGGCTGCATCAGATGTCCAAGGTGAGTTGGACAAAAGGAACTTTGACCTGAGAGTGAGAGTTCAGAATTTATAGCTGGATGATCAAATGCTCCATTCGGGTTTTCCCAGAAAGCATGGCTGACCAGTGGAGATCCTAACCCTACATCATCTGCAAACAACTGTCCAGTCTGCCGGCGTAGCAGATCCACCCAAAGAAAAAAACAGGACCATTGAAGGTATGGCATCGGAATCAACTTCTCCTGAGTGATGCTGTCCAGATGTCCACCAGACTGAACCATCCTCTACAAAGGCATTATCTTTAACCACCTCAATACAGTGCACTTACACCCCCTTCCTGACTAGACCAATTTTCAGCTTTCAGCGCTCTCACAGTTTGAATGACAATTACTCATTCATGCAACACTGTACCCATATCAAACTTGCGTCATTTTGTCCATACAAATAGAGCTTTCTTTTATAGTGTTATTTAATCATTAGTGTATTTTTTTATTTTTTGTGCTATAAATAAAAAATATACGTAAATTTTGTGAAAAAAAAAGCATTTTTGTTTCGGTCATAAAATTTTGCTAATTAGCAATTTTTCTTCATAAATTTTGGCCAAAATTTATACTGCTACATATCTTTGGCCAAAATAACCCACATTGGTGTATATTATTTGGTCTTTGTGAAAGTTATAGAGTCTACAAACTATGGTGCCAATCACTGAAAATTGATCACATCTGATCAGGTCTTCAGTACATCAGGTTTATCTCATTTCTTGAGACACTAACAAGTCAGAAAAGTACTTATACCCCCAAATGACCCCTTTTCAGAAAGTAGACATTCCAAGGTATTAAGTAAGTAGCATGGTGAGTTTTTTAAGTTGTAATTTTTTCCCACAATTCTTTGCAAAATTAAGTTTTTGTTTATTTTTTATTAATTTTTTTACAAATTGTCATATTATCAGGTTATTTCTCACACACAGCATAAGCATACAACAAATTACAGCCCAAAATACATTCTGCTACTCTTCCCAAGTATGGTGATACCACATGTGTGAGACTTTTACACCGCATGGCCACATACAGAGGGCCAAAATTGAAGTAGCACCTTCAGGCATTCTGCAAGCAAAAATGACATCTAATTTCTCAACCACCTATTACACTTTTGAAGGCCCTGGAGCAGCAGGACAATGGAATTGCCCACAAAATTGCCCCATTTTGGAAAGCAAACACCCCAACTTATAATCTGTGAGGCAGAATGAGCAGTTGAACAGTTAATTTTTTTCCAGAAGTTTTTGGAAAATGTGGAAAGAAAATGAAAACGCATTTTTTTTTTTTTACACAACGTTGTCTATTTATAAGATATTTCTAACACATAGCATGTATATAGCAAAAATTACACCCCAAAATACATTCTGCTACTCTTCCCGGGTATGGCGATAACACATGTGTGATACTTTTACACAGCCTGGCCACATAGAGAGGCCGAACATTGAAGTAGTACCTTCAGGCGAGCTAGGAGCATAAATTATACATCTCATTTCATTCCTACCCATCACACTTTTGAAGGTCCAGGAGCACCAGGACAGTGGAATTACCCAGAATTCTATGAGGCATGGGCTGCAAATAGGTACTCGGGTACTCTGATGGGCTGGTGACAAGTACTCGGGTACTCTGATGGGCTGGTGACAGGTACTTGGTGTTAACCTTTAAAAATCTATATTTCTGATTTATTAATGAGAAGATATGATATGGGTTAAATGAGAATTCTATAGACAAGGAGGAACATTTTTAACATAACAGCATTTATTAGAGTAAGTTACAGGTCTAAAACACAGAAAATATCTATAGTCTTAAGCAAGGGAGTAAAATATTAGGTTAAAATACATGAATACAGATTATATTCATCACAATACAAAACAAGACATATGACGAGCAGGTATACCTTTAAGTGCTGGGAGATGATCTGATAATTTACCTATCTTACTGGTCCGGGGCCCCGGTTAGTTTTCATCTACCATCTATCTTTGTGTGAGTCCCACTAATAAAGGGCCATCTCTCATTGACTTGCACAGGACCAACCTGATTGGTTAGCCCTCTCCTCCCCCCAGGCGTATCTTTTCCAAGATTGGTCAATTTCCTTATAACTTAATTATAACTTAATTTCCCCTCAATAGCACCTCCTCTTTTGGGTGTAATTGGTTAGTGATAAGTTGGTCTAAAGCCAACTTAATTAAAGAGGAAGTCTTCTCTTGAATAGGGCACTTAACTATGCACAGTCATAGCCGGGGTAAATTGTCCATTCCTGAACAGATCGAAGAAATATTTTAAGCCTATCAAACACCCTTTGAAATGGATAAATGGTTGATTAGCACGGAAGAATACACAAGCCTTTATCTAGCAAATGAATTCGGCCCGTGCCGACTACACACTCAAATGGTATCTTTTCCTGGGCATTTGAATACCATGTTAGGTAAACAGCAGGGCATCTCCCTAACACACACTTAGCATACCTGTAAGCCAAAAGGAACTGGTTAATTGAATTACATACTCAAGCCAAATGTCTGTTCATGTATTTGCTCACATCCAGCCAAGTTAACCTGACATTTACTATAATCATTCTTTATTTCTTATACTAAACTTATATATATATATAGATATACACATCTATAATACAAATATTCCCAGTTGCTAATGGAGATTACTCATAAACTCCTCATAAGGCAACATCGGGTACTCTGATGGACTGTGACAGGTACTCGGGTACTCTCAAGCCTGGTGACTGGTATTTGGGTACTCTGAAGGGCGGTGATAGGTACTCAGGTACTCATATGGACTGTGACAGGTACTCAGATGAACTGTGACAGGTACGCAGGTACTCATATGGATTGTGACAGGCACTCAGATGGACTGTGACAGGTACTCGGGTACTCTGATGGACTGTGACAGGTACTCGGGTACTCTGATGGACTGTGACAGGTACTCTGATGAACTGTGACTGGTACTCGGGTACTCTGATGAACTGTGACTGGTACTCGGGTACTCTGATGGACTGTGACTGGTACTCGGGTACTCTGATGGACTGTGACAGGTACTCTGATGAACTGTGACTGGTACTCGGGTACTCTGATGAACTGTGACTGGTACTCGGGTACTCTGATGGACTGTGACAGGTACTCGGGTACTCTGATGAACTGTGACTGGTACTCGGGTACTCTGATGAACTGTGACTGGTACTCGGGTACTCTGATGAACTGTGACTGGTACTCGGGTACTCTGATGGACCATGACAAGTACTCAGGTACTCTGATGGGCTGTGACAGGTACTCGGGTACTCTGATGGGCTGTGACAGGTACTCGGGTACTCTTATGGACTGTGACAGGTATTCTGATGGACTGTGAGTGACAGGTACTATGATGGGTGTTGACAGGTCCTCTTTATTGGGGGGCAATCAGTGTGTGTTGGTGTACGATTGGTGTGTGAGGAGGAGAACCTGGTAACATCTCGTTACCGCCTACAGTGTACACCAACACACACTAATGAGATGTTACCACAATCTCTTTCTCATACACGATTGGTGTGTGAGGAGGAGAACCCGGTAACATCTCGTTACCGCGGTTTGTTTACATTTAGTGATCGGCTGTGAAAGGATCACAGCTGATCACGTGGGTAAACAGCCGGCCAATGGCTGTTTACCACTGTCGGTGACGAGTAGTGTTCCCGGGACCGCCACAGACGTGCTCGCGCACATGCGCCATGCACAGTGGGGGTGGAACTATCTGTGATTGGCCGTGACTTAATCACGGCCGATCACGTGGTAAACAGCCATACCCAATGGCTGTTCACCCCTCTTGGTGACGAGCAGTGTCTCTGTGACACGCTGCCACCGAAGAAACATTATCGCGCACATTCCCTGTTTAAATGGGAGGACGTCATATGACGCCCTCCCGCGACAAGAGCTGCGCCATCTGGCCGTCATTTGACGGCCGGCTGTCGGCAACTATTTAAGGAAGCCAGAAATAAAATGTAATCTGCAAATTTCAACAGTTGTCTTTTTGATACAAGTCAGTGCTGCAGCATTTCAGTACATCACAGAGATGTGCACATTTACAGGCAAGATTAGCTTTTAAATAAATAGTATACAGAAAATTAAAAATCTACAGTATATACAAATCACCTTACCAGTGCAAGGTAGCTGCGGGACTACAGTAGAGGAAAAAAATGTAATTCTCACAAGTTCAAATTGTAGGTTCAGGTGAACAACTCTCTAATCTTCAAGCAGCTGCAACCAGATACATCGAACAGACACAGTGAAAATCTAAAAGACAAAAGGAGGAGAGAGCTTCTAAAGCCCCATACACACTATCAGATTTTCTGCAAATTTTTTAGATTTACCAAAACCATATAATATAAGGCCAAACCTGTATGTAATCAGACAGGCCCTTGCACTACATGGTTTTGGTAAATCTGAAGACAAAAATCAGCAGAAAATCTGATAGTGTGTATGGGGCTTAAGAGTAGCCAAACAATTATATAAAAGAGTAGTCTCCTCACCTGATGACAGAGCATATGTAAACCAACATGCTCAATAACAGACCGCTGAGCTGAGATCTTCTATCTGTATAAACAGGTTCGAGGGTAGTATACTGTGAACCAAGTCTCAAGTCTGTAATGGCAGGTACGTCATGTGCACTCAATACTGAGGCTGGGGCGAATAAAAAGCTTATCTAAAACTAACAGTCCCGCTCTAATGTTCTGTTAGCAAGTCAGAGCGGGACTGCTAGCCTTAGATAAACTGAGCGCTGCCATCAGGTGAAGAGCATATATTCTACTTTTATTGCCTCGTTCATGCTGGGTACATTTGGGCCCGTGCACCTGCACAGATGTAACATTAGGAGCAGTGGCTGTGACAGAAATGGTCTTTCACCACAGGACATTACCATATCTATTTGTATCGAGCTCTAGACACAAGAAGTTCATGCACATTAACGCTATGGATCTCTCCCTAGCTTAAAAACCCTCCCCATTTTTTAGTTACCAAGGTCACCATACAAAGCGGATAACATAGTTTCCTCATAATTTATATCCAAAGAAACAAACGAGACTTGTCTTCACAATCACTCAAGAGGCCTTTTTGGTAGACTACCCCATCACATACTGTAGCTGTAACAGATCCCATTCCTTGTGGACCAATTGTGCCTCCTTTAGATAACTCACTAGCAAAAGCTCTGAGTGAATTTTCTCCAGAGCTTTCAGGATCAGACTACATATGGTGTCTTCTGCATGATCCTTTCTTAGGTCTTTCTTAGAGACAATAGATGGGTCACTGCCTTTCACTTGGGTGAGGTCACAGTAGAACTTAGGGATGCCTGTGGCAGTGGCTTCAGCCCCATCGCTCCCTTGGCTCAATGCTAAACCCCTTGATAAGGCTTGGATTCCTTCCAACATTAGTCAGTTTCACTGCTCTTTGAGAGACTCAGGGTCACCTTGATAGGGCATCAGCATTCCTATTTCCAACTCCCAGGCAGCCAGGAATCCAGATATAGCAGCTAACACCTGTCCTGTGGCAGCAGCTTGGCTGTGATGAGCATATATATATATATATATACCTGAGCAGATTATTATCTTGCTGATCTCGAAGTCCGTGCCATACAGATAATCTTTTAACTTGTCCACCACTGCCAACTTTAAGGCAAGGAACTCCAGCTTGTGCATGGCATAGTTTCTTTCACCGGGGGGTAAGGCTCTGGCTCATATGAGTGGTAAGTATTAGGATTCCATTGTGCTGCTGATACAACACCCCACCTAGTCTGTCATAGCTGGTGTCATCAGGCCTTGCAGACCATCCGCTATCTGTGGGGGGGCATATCGGATGGAAATAGCCCTTCTCTTAAGGGTGCGGTAGTCAGTGCACATCCTCAGTGAACCATTCTTCTGGACCAACATTATGGGAGAAGCATAAGGACTCAGGTACTCTTGGATAACCCCACCGACTGCTCTCAGAGGTCTTCTAAATTACCCAGTGGAATCTGTCGATATCTTTCTCTAAATGTATTGTCCTCCTGAAAGTAGATTTGGTGCTGGGCATTCTTTGGACACCCCACATTAAACTGTGTCCACAATCTGAAGAATTCAGCATAGGTACTCCCCTTTCATTCAGGCGTGATCGGGGCATTCCTCAGGTAAAGTTTCTCTAATGGAATCTAGTCTTTGGCTCCAACCATCAAATCAGATGGCATTCTAGCACACAACTTCACTGGAGAGTCAGTAATATTTTGAGCACTGACAGGAATTTTTCCATGGTTTCGTTGCCAGGCCCTGGTCGACACTACTTTAGAGGTGATGCTTGGCTTATCTCAAGTTTTTCAAGTATTTGCTATCTCCTTATGACGCTCACCACCTTCTATTCTTCCACAACCTGCATTGCTTGGTCTATTCAGCTGTCAAAGTCCTGCTCCAGAGGGTAAATTTGCAGCTTTTTGTAGTCATAGTTGGCTGGTACCAACAGACTCTTCACGAAGATCTCTACCAGCCTCCTTAGCTTCATGAAGGAAGAGGCGGATGGCAGACCAGAGGAAATTACAGAGGCTGTAGTAACCACCTCTGTGTGTCTTGTGCCATCTTACTGAAACTTGTTGGAGGGCTGGGATGTCTCAGTCATGCCTCAACGCCACCTGTTAGATAAAAACTCTCACCTTTGAAGCATTCCATCATTCCCTTTCTCCACTCCGGTAATGCATAGTGTGTGTGAGAGGTGGCTCAGATTATCTTCATGCCCAAGATGAACACCCACCGTTCAGGAGCTGAAGCCATAACTGCTTGGTGGATCTTTCCTTCTTCTATGCCTTTAGGGATGTCGATCACTACACTTAACCGAACCCGGCCATTTGGCTCCATACAACTCTCAGTGGCATCGATGAGGTCTGTGATAGCTTTTGGGCATGTGGCTGCTGTCCACACTTTACCTGAACAGCTACTGAATGGTTGTGTTAACTGGTTCCTATTGATGATGACCCTCAAGGCCACACTTCCCCCTCTGACACACCAAGGCTGGAGGAAATTATGTTAATTTGGACAGAACACTTGGCAGAGTAAATAACTGTGACAATAACTAAACAATATCAAAAAGCAGTGGCAATAACAACCATTCAAAAAATGAAGTTTTTACAGGGTACCCAAAACCTGCCAAAAGGGGCAAATTAACTTTATTGGCTTTCAAAATAATCGCAATCCTTCACAACACACTTTTGGCAACATTCACAAAGCTTCTGGAGACTGTCAGTAAAGGCCTCCTTAGGACTTGATCAATGTCGGCAAAACTTGTGAATTTCTTGGCACTCTGCAGGCAGAGAAACAGAAAGAAGTCAGCATGGTCATCATTCCATCGATTGCCACTTGGTAACACCAGGTCTCATCCCCTGCAACGATGATTCACAGAAAGGATGGATCTGGGTCACACGTGGTAATGAAATCTCCAAAGGTTTCAATCTGTTTTGCTTTCTGTTCATCTGTTAGCTTGTGCAGCACAAACCAGAAACAGATCTTCTACTTACCCAAATCTTTGTGGATGATAGCACACACCCTGTCCTTGCTCATGCCCAATTCCTACACCATCAGATTCCTCCACCTCACATAGCGTCAGTCTCTGATCTCGTGCCCACATTTGTCACACTCGCTCAATCATGTCTGGGGTTCTGCTTGTTGACAGCCGACCCGCACATGGCTTCCCATTGCAAAAACATTTGAACATGTGTCGTAAACACATTTTCTGCTCACAGCTTCCATCCCGTACACTTGCACCGAAATTTAATGCATCTCTGTCGCTGTTTTCACTAATTTGTTGCATAACTTGATGTTCACTCCTTACTCCATTGCACTGTGACCCTACCTCTCACACTGACTACGTTTGGCTGCCCACAGCAGGTTTACCCTGATGGTCACATGTTCTCCATGCTAGGCGGTGCTTCTTGATGTGTCTTTGGATAGCCATGTGCATGCACGCACACTTTAGAGAGATCTTTGCCATGAGGTTTCATGTTGAACTCCCAGTGACCAGTATGAGAAAGCGAGAGTGTGTATATATATATATATATATTGTAAGGGATCTTCCCGGGGTAGGGTGTGTTTGGACACAGTTCACAGCAGACTTGGAATTTATAAAGCAGATCTTGGCGTTTATTCGTGGTACAAACAGTCCAGCAAACAAAATATACAGCAACACCGTGCTTTCTAAGTACAACAAAAATAAAAGTCCTAGCCCGGCTGGGCGCTTACTAACAGGTTCTGCTCACCTATCTGACACTTACAAACACAGCGTCTTTCGCCTGGATATCGCAGGGTGAGTTTTAGCTCCAGCAGTGGCTGTGCTTGCAGCTTCCTTCAACACACAGATTGTTCATTCCCTGGCTGAGAGCAACCACCTGCAGACCCTGCAGTGCCTTTAGCTTCCCAGGCTAATTAGGATCAAAGCTCACCTGATCCCAAACCCAGAACTGGATCGGGGGATGTGGAATGACAGGTCCCTCTACCAAACCTACCTGCCATTCCATATAAACCCAGGCCCGGCAAAATTAAATAACAACTCAGCAGCATATCGCTGCTGAGAAACTGATCCATCCTGGATTTACCATCTCACACTGTGTAGCAACCTAGGTGAGATGTACACCCCCTCGATCACTTCTCCAGTGACATGTCTACATATCCCCCCCCTCTTTTTCAGACCGGAGGGCTGAGCCTTTTGTCCCCACAGACAACTTACCCTTGACAATGCGTCAGCATTTGCCTGTAATTTCCCTGGCCTGTGTTCCACAGTGAAATTAAAGTTTTGTAGGGAGAGAAACCATCTAGTCACTCTTGCATTTCTCTCCTTGTTTAACTTCATCCATGTTAGGGGGGCATGGTCTGTCACCAACTTGAATTTCCTGCCTAGCAAGTAATACTTTAACGATTCTAGGGCCCACTTTACTGCCAAACATTCTCGCTCCACAATGGCATAATTTTTCTCGGCCGGGGTTAGTTTTCTACTCAAGTACGTCACTGGATGCTCCTCACCATTCACTACTTGTGAGAGTACTGCACCTAAGCCTGTGTTAGAGGCATCTGTCTGGACCAGAAATTCTCGCCTGAAATCGGGGGTAACTAAGACAGGTGGTTGGCACAAGGCCGACTTAAGGCTTTGGAAAGCCTTCTCGGCCTCTGGGGTCCACGTGACCATTGCTGTCTTTCCGCCCTTTGTCAAGTCAGTTAGTGGAGCAGCAACTGAGGCAAAGTTCGGCACAAATCTACGGTAATACCCCGTAATACCCAGGAAAGCTCTAACCTGTTTCTTTGTCAGGGGTTTAGGCCAATTCTGTATTGCCTCAATTTTATTTAGCTGTGGCTTAATCAACCCTCTCCCAATAATGTAGCCTAGATATTTGGCCTCTTCTAGGGCTAGAGCACACTTCTCGGCATTTATGGTCAACCCCGCATCACTTATGGCATCCAACACGGCCTGTACCTTACAGAGGTGACTTTCCCAATCAGGGCTAAAAATGACCACATCATCGAGGTAGGCAGCTGAGTAATCACGATGTGGTCGCAGAATCAAGTCCATCAACCTCTGGAAAGTTGCAGGCGCTCCATGTAACCCGAATGGCATCACTACATACTGGAATAGCCCATCAGGGGTGGAGAATGCAGTTTTCTCTTTAGCCTCACCAGAAAGTGGAATCTGCCAGTAGCCCTTTGTGAGATCGAGGGTGGTTATGTACCTGGCGTTACCCAACTTCTCAATCAACTCATCTACCCTGGGCATAGGATACGCATCGAACTTGGAGATCTCATTCAACTTTCTGAAATCGTTACAGAACCTCCAAGTTCCATTGGGCTTTGGGATTAGCACAATTGGGCTGGACCATTCACTCTGTGACACCTCAATTACCCCCAGAGCAAGCATACGTTTTACCTCGGCAGATACGGCTTCCCTACGTGCCTCGGGTATCCTATAGGGCTTAAGGTTTACTCTGCTTCTAGGCTCAGTTTCAATGTGATGATGGATGAGGTGTGTACGCCCTGGGAGGTCAGAGAACTTGTTTTTGTTTTTCTGTAAAAATTCCTGAGCCTCCTGTTTCTGTGACACTGATAGAGTATCACCTACCTTGACTGGAGGGATTGGTGGTGACAAATTATTAACAGTATTTGTCGCCACCAAGGATTCCCTGTCTTTCCAGGGCTTGATCAAGTTTATGTGATAAACCTGGAAAGGCTTCCTTCTACCTGGTTGGTGCACCTTGTAGTTCACCTCACTGACCTTTTCAACAATTTCATAGGGACCTTGCCACTTCGCCAAGAATTTACTCTCAACAGTGGGGACTAGTATAAGGACCCTATCGCCTGGGTTGAATGTCCTGATTCTTGCGGACCGGTTGTAAATTCTACTTTGGGCCTCTTGAGCCCTCTGGAGGTGTTCCCTTACCAGGGGCATTACAGTGGCTATACGGTCCTGCATTTGTGCTACATGCTCAATAACACTCTTGTATGGGGTGGACTCATTCTCCCATGTCTCTTTTGCAATGTCTAGTAGACCCCTAGGGTGATGACCATAGACCAACTCGAATGGTGAGAACCCTGTGGACGCTTGGGGCACCTCCCTAATAGCAAACATGAGGTAGGGTAATAAATGATCCCAGTCACGCCCATCTTTTGCCACCACTTTCTTCAACATATGTTTCAAAGTTTTATTAAATCTCTCCACCAATCCGTCCGTCTGGGGGTGGTATACAGAGGTACGGATGTGTGAGATTTTAAATAGTCTGCATAATTCCTTCATTACTTTCGACATAAATGGCGTACCTTGGTCAGTTAGGATTTCTTTGGGGATCCCAGTCCTAGAGAACATATAAAACAACTCACGTGCAATTGTTTTAGATGCAGTGTTTCTTAAGGGTACAGCCTCAGGATAGCGGGTCGCATAATCCAGGACTACCAAAATATACTGGTGTCCTCTAGCTGACTTTACAATGGGACCCACTAAATCCATGGCAATACGCTCAAAAGGCACCTCTATAATAGGGAGCGAAACCAAAGGACTGCGAAAATGTGACACTGGGGCACTAACCTGACATGTGGGGCACGACTCACAGTATTTTTTAATGTCATCATATATGGCCGGCCAAAAAAACCTCTGGAGAACCCTCTCTCGCGTTTTGTCAGTCCCCAAGTGTCCCCCAAGAACATGGTTATGTGCCATGTCAAGCACCTGACGCCGGTACGGCTTAGGTACCAGAAGCTGTTCCACAATCTCATCCTTAACCTTATTGACTCTATAGAAAAGATCATTAGTCACCGAAAAATGTGGAAATCTTTTTTCAGCATCTGGTTCCTGAGGTACCCCGTTCATAACAGCCACCTGCTCTCTCGCATTTTTGAGAGTGGGGTCCTGTAATTGTGCAGCCCCAAAATTATCGCTAGACACCTCTAAGTCTAGTATATTTTGCTCAGTGGGAGGAGCCTCCTCCTCCCCAGCCAGGACCTGCAAAGGAAAACAATCATTTTCATCCTGTACACTTTTATCATTCACAGTGGACAAGGCAACCCCCTTAGAGGTATCCTCACTCCTTTTGGGGATTTTTCTTTTTTCCCAGAGAGCCCAGAATAAAGGAAAATCGCGCCCCAATATTACATTATGCATGAGGTTTTTAACCACACCCACTTCATATTGGACTGTGCCTTGTTCAGTCCCGACTTTAGCCAGCACTATAGGGTACACTTTTGTATCACCATGTATACACACAACGCTCATATGCTTTTTAGACTCTAAGTCCCCAGTCACCAGGCTAGCATGCACCAAGGTTACGAGGCTTCCTGAGTCCATTAACGCTTTAACAGGAAAGTCATTGATTGTGATGTCGCAGATTTGCGGTTCAGTCTCTAGTCCAGGAACTGCAGCACAAGATGGTTCCGCAAATAGCGACTGACGCCGGCTAGCGTCACATTCCATGGGTTCAGAGGTAAGAGGGCAATGGGCCGACACGTGTCCCGCCTCATGGCATCTCCAACACTGGATAGGGCCTGGTCTCTTTGGCAAGGAGTCCTTTTCAGAGCCCCTTAGCCACCCGGGACCATCACCAGTCTTTTGTCCCTGAGACACCACTTGAGCCCTTTTCCCTCCATCAGCACCCCTCCACACTCCCCCAATAGATGGAAGTCTCTTACCAGCTGACGGCACAGATCTGGCGCTCCGGGGAGGTGAAGATTCTGCAGGAACATCACGGAGGTAGTCCTCAGTCGCCTGGAACCTCTCCACAAGGTTGACAAGTTCGTTGGCATTCTTAGGATCACCTTGTCCCACCCAGCGTTGCAGGTCAGTAGGAAGTGCTCGGAGGTAGCGATCCATCACGACCTTCTCTAGGATTTGTGCAGGAGTAGAAGTGTCTGGCTCCAACCACTTTCTTGCCAAATGGATTAGGTCATACATCTGGGACCTCGCTGATTTGTCCAGACTGTAGCTCCAGTTGCGTACCCTCCGGGCACGGACTGCAGTAGTAACTCCTAGTCGGGCAAGTATCTCCTCTTTTAGCCGAGTATAGTCCTTAACCTCTTGCTCACTGAGGTCATAGTAGGCCTTTTGAGGTTCACCTGTTAAATAGGGCGCAATTACCTCTGCCCACTCAGCGGCTGGTAACTTCTCTCGCTCAGCCACGCGCTCAAATACTGTTAGATAGGCTTCAACATCGTCCTCAGCAGTCATCTTTTGCAGCGCTTTCTGCACAGTCCTTCTCCCAAAAAAAATCTCTGGAGCGGCTCCCATCACCACAGGCGCCTCTCGATTTGCTATCAGGTGCTCGATAAGTTGTTGTTGTGCAGCCATGGACTGTTCATGTCGTCTATTGACCTCTGTCTGAGCCTGCTGTTGTGCAGCCATGGACTGTTCATGTCGTCTATTGGCCTCTGTCTGAGCCTGCTGTTGTTGCAAACTCACTTGCATAAACTGCTTCAGCATCTCCTCCATGTTGCTGGACTGTTCTTGGAGTGTAGTTGCAGCTTTCACTCAGGACATCAGCAGCTGTAGCCAAGTCTGTCCACACCGTTGCCCCTAGCAACCGCGTTGCCCGCTACCTCCACCAATTGTAAGGGATCTTCCCGGGGTAGGGTGTGTTTGGACACAGTTCACAGCAGACTTGGAATTTATAAAGCAGATCTTGGCGTTTATTCGTGGTACAAACAGTCCAGCAAACAAAATATACAGCAACACCGTGCTTTCTAAGTACAACAAAAATAAAAGTCCTAGCCCGGCTGGGCGCTTACTAACAGGTTCTGCTCACCTATCTGACACTTACAAACACAGCGTCTTTCGCCTGGATATCGCAGGGTGAGTTTTAGCTCCAGCAGTGGCTGTGCTTGCAGCTTCCTTCAACACACAGATTGTTCATTCCCTGGCTGAGAGCAACCACCTGCAGACCCTGCAGTGCCTTTAGCGTCCCAGGCTAATTAGGATCAAAGCTCACCTGATCCCAAACCCAGAACTGGATCGGGGGATGTGGAATGACAGGTCCCTCTACCAAACCTACCTGCCATTCCATATAAACCCAGGCCCGGCAAAATTAAATAACAACTCAGCAGCATCGCTGCTGAGAAACTGATCCATCCTGGATTTACCATCTCACACTGTGTAGCAACCTAGGTGAGATGTACACCCCCTCGATCACTTCTCCAGTGACATGTCTACAATATATATATATATATATATATATATATATATATATATATATATATATATACACACACACACACATATATATATATATATATATATATATATATATATATATATATATATATATATACACACACAGGGCTTTTTTTCAGCGGGAGCGTGGGGGAGCACAATTCCGGCACCTTCAACACCGAATGTATGTAATGGTAAGGGGTGCTGGGTTGTGCTACAGTGTCTATTGATGCTGTGGAATTAATCTATTGCTGGGGTCGTTCTTATGTTGCCGGGGGTCAGTTGTTGCTGGGAGGTATTTACCATTGAGAAAGTCCATTGTAGCTGGCTGTTGGAGGGTCTAGTAATGCGGCCTGTGGGGGGGATCTGTTGTTGCTGGTGGGGGTATAAAAAATTAATTTTATTGAATTTTATTACACACACACACACACACACATTATCATATCAATTTTTTTGTAAAATATAAAATATGTTATGCCGAGTAAATACATACATAACATGTTATGCTTTAAAATTGCATTGGCTCATGGAATAGTGCCAAACTAGAGTATTTAAAATTCTCCATAGGTGATGCTTTAAACATCAATACAGGTTATCAGTTTAAAAATACACAGGTCTTCTGGTGCTAGAATTACTGCTCTCACTCTGGCGTCCACGACAGTACCTCGCATGTGTGGTGTGATCACTGTTTACATATGCGTGTGGGACTTACGAATGCGTTCAAATTTGCATAAAAGCACAGGAGGAACAGGGGTGCTCTCTAATTTTTTTTTTTTAAATGTATTTTATCCCAAACTTTTTTATATATTTTTTTACATCGTCCCTAATTTCATTTTTGTATTAACTTTATTGCTATCATAAGGGATGAACAACATCCCTTTAATAGCATTCTCTTTACGGAGAAATCTGGTCTCTATAAGATTCCCTGAATCTCTGCTCTGTCCTTCATTGCAGCCTATCAGATACAGATCGGTCTGATTGGTTGCTTTTCCGGCCAGGTAAACAAAGAGCCGAAACCAGAAATGATGAAATCCTTGTCGCTTTTGGTTTTCGGGGTCACAAAGAGGAAAGCACAACGGCAGTTCCTCGCTCAGTCTCGGGCTACACGAATGGATGGCAGAGCCCGGGAAAGGCGGTGGCAGCGGCAGCAGGGTAGGGGATTTCCCTCCACCACCTGCAGAAGTGATCAAGTGGTTGTTCAGCCAGGTGCAAATTTTGATACCGGGATGATACCATTATCCCTGTATCCCAGGCAGGGCCGCTGATAGAAATCATTGGGCCCCGTACAGCCTACCTGACAGGGCCCCCTTCAGCCCCACCCCTGGTCCCTCCTTCAGCCCCACCCCTGGCCCCGCCCCTATAAAGGGGCTTGGGTATACATAAAGGCTAAATGGTGGGCGTGGCTAATTTAAAAATATGCTTTACGCGGAGCTGGAAAATGGACATGGTTTAAATTACACTTAATTATTAGGTGTGGTTAGTCTAAGATGACTGTGTGTAAGATGCAGATGATACTGTGCTGCGTTCATAACTGCACTGTCCAATTTGTCACAGTCAAACAGTTCTACAAAAAAAAAAAAAAAAGAAGATGCCATGTCAGCTAAGCCCATTTAAAAAAAAAAAAAAAAATTCTAAACTTTTAATGAGAAGTAATATGTCTAAGGGAGCGGTTCACACCATGGCTGCATCTGAATTGCGAAGAAATGTGCTGTGGATTCCTGTAAAATTCAACCTGCACGCAATAATGCACTGCTTTTGTGATCTGCACCAGGTGTCAGTGAAAAGTCAATGAAACCTCAAACGCAGGTTTGCAAACGTAGTGTGTTTGCCCTGCCCCTGCCAGCCCTGGATCATGTGATCTGGTTGCATTGCATTTTAAAAAGTAGTGCATACACTACACTACTTTTTGCACTACTTTTGGTGCATTGCAATTTTAGCCCATTCAAAATGAATGAGCTTGAAATTGCACTGCGCAGGCCTGCATGTGAATTGCACATGAACGCACAGTGCGCCCACTCAAACTACAAGATCTCACAGTCAGGCTCCACCTTTCTGCCTCTGAGATGTGTAGCCCCAGTGAGTGCTCATTGAGAGCAGTTGAACAGCTGCTGAGGGAGGAGCGGACGGGGAGTTGGAGAAAGACTTTTTTTTTCTTTTTTCTACAATCTATTCAGATTGCCCTGGTGGCCGGGCCCGGTATAACAGGGCCAGTTGTACTGGCTTATCAGCGGCCCTGATCCCAGGCAACATCCTGGTATAACCACTTCAAATTAAGGATGTCCAAGGACGTCCTACTGTTTCAAAGTGGTTAATCCTTCTAAATCTACAACTGTCATTAAAATAATACCTGGTTATCCTGCCATGAAGGTCCTTGTTCTGGCATTTCCTGTTATAAGGTTTTTCCTGTCACCTAATTGTGCTCCTGTGTTGCTCCTCTGTCACATGAGCCCCTGATGACGCCTACAAGCTTCTTTATAAATATTCCTCAAACTGCTGCTAACAAAGCAAACAGAATATTGGCATGCATTAAAAAGGGGATTAACTCCAGAGATAAAATGATAATTCTCCCGCTCTACAAGACTCTGGTCAGGCCACACCTGGAGTATGCTGTCCAGTTCTGGGCTCCTGTCCTTAGGAAGGCTGTACTGGAAATGGAGAAAATCCAGAGAAGGGCAACAAAACGAATAAAAGGGCCTGGAGGATATTAGTTATGAGGAAAGGTTGTGAGCACTGAACTTATTCTCTCTGGAGAAGAGAGAGGGGATATGATTTCAATGTAAAAATACCGTACTGGTGACCCTACAATAGGGATAAAACTTTTGCATGAAAGGGAATTTAAAAAGACACATGGCCATTCACTAAAATTAGATGAGAAGCGGTTTAACCTTAAACTGCATAGAGGGTTCTTTACTGTAAGAGCGGTAAGGATGTGGAATTCCCTTCCATAGGCGGTGGTTTCAGCGCGGAGCATCGATAATTAAAAAAAAACTATTAGATAAGCATCTGAATGACCACAACATACAGGGATATACAATGCAATACTGACATAAAAGCACACACACAGGTTAGACTTGATTGACTTGTGTCTTTTTTCAACCTCACCTACTATGTAACATACCCCAATAATTACAGTATTTCCACACTAGTGATTCTGTCACCCCAACACAATTACCATGGAGTGTGTCAAGGCAGATGTCCAAGAATAAGACAGGAGGTGTGAAACCCTATGGTACCAGTAAATCATTGTTGAGTTACATGGCTGGAGGTGTGCATTTGGTCTAAACCCTGTGGTAGACATGTTAAGATGACATTATATTTGGGTGACAGAGGGCATTGGAGGTCCCCACATCTTTTTTAGGAATGGTTGTTACAGCCTCTTTCGTACCTCTCGAGAACCAGTTCTCTTTGTCCAAAATGTCTACCCATCTATTCTGATAAGAATGTCCCTTTCCATAAGGCGCAGGTTGATAGGCCATCCATTTGTTAATCTACAGCAGGGGTCTCCAAACTTTCAAAAAAAAGGGCCAGTTTACTGTCCTTCAGACCTAAGGGAGGCTGGACTGTACACAGTGGGAGTAAACAAGAAAAAATTATACCTCATTGTTGGTGTCAGTAGAAGGAATAGTGCCCCACTGTTGCTGTCAGTAGCAAGAATTATGCCCCATTGTTGTTGTGAGTGGCAAGAAAAACATCTCAAGGCAAAGCAAATGTACCAGTTTGGAGACCACTGATCTATAGCAACATAACTTGAACCATTAACACCTATCCCAGGCTCCCTAGCACAATGGGATTGGAATATGTAATTAGAAAAGTGTAGTTTCATATACGTCAGGTTTTTATTTCCATCTGTGACCCTACAGGGAGGATTAATCCCCTCTATAGGTACTGGTGACCACCGTCAATGAGAAAGCAACATGAAAATCAAAATTCTACTATATGGTAAGGAGAATGCCTCCAATTAGGGACACATGTTATGGAAAAACTTATAGTAGGAATACTCCCCATGTTGCAGAGATTTCATTTTACTTTCTGGACTGGCAACATATTTTGGAGGGGGTGAGAGCAACTGGCTCAGGCTCTCAGTGGGTGCAGAGAGGCTGAGCCAGCTGCCGGTCAGTCTTCTGGGCAGATCACAAAACTATTGTTGAGTTCCCTGGAGAGCCTAGAACAGCTTTGTGATGTCAGCCGACACCGCGCTAAATCTGGGTCATAGGACTACAGAAACAAGTGCACTGCTACGACCCACAGGAGAAGTACCGTATTTTTCGGACTATAAGGCGCACTTAAAAGCCCTAAATTTTCTCACAAAATCGACCGTGCGCCTTATAATGCAGTGCGCCTTATATATGACCTGTTGACATCGCTGGAGTTCTTTGGTTAATGCACCCGGAATGATGGCAAGCACCGAATAAGTTTTCTTCACTTGGGCTTTGACAGTATCTGTCAGATGGGCGCGCATGGAGTCACAGATCAATAGGGATGGAGATTTGTGGAAAAAGCCACCCGGTCTCTTACCGTAAACCGACGTACCGTAAACCTCTCTCAGGTTGTTCTACTGCGTGACTGATAGCGATGAGTTTGAAATCCGCTTCGTAAGCATGTCTCTTAACAGGAGCCATTTTTGGGGCAGCGGGTAGAAAGTAGAAAATGAACGAATGAATGCGCACACCTCCTGACTAAGATGGCCGTAATGCCCAATCCAAGCAGTGCAGCTTCGTGGGATTACCAAAGTTTTGAGTTCAGAGTTTTGTTTCATTAAATGCGCCTTATAATCCAGTGCGCCTTATAGTCCGGTGCGCCTTATATATGGAAATATCCCATTAGCAGGCAGCCATTTGCTAGTGCGCCTTATAATCCGGTGCGCCTTATAGTCCGGAAAATATGGTATGTTTAAAAGAGCTTTAATCATTAGAAAGGGCCCTGGCAAGTCAGTGGCCTGGCTGCCAATCGAATGCCTTGTTTTTCCCTGAAGGGCCAACACTAACCATAGAAATATTATAAAAGTTAAGGTGTCCTTATGGCCACTGCCACAATGACAGCTGAACAGGGGAGATCCATCAAATCAGGGACTCCATGCAGGGCTGAGTATATTGGATCTTTCAAATTGCCAAACAGCCCACCCAAATTCCATCACCATTGATTTAGGTGGTGTTCGAATTCAGGTCTTTTGCTAATTTTAGGCCTGTTAGGTCAAACTGTTGACAACATTGACAATTGAGAGCAACGCAAGACTAGGGGGTGAATAGTTTCACCAAATAAAAAACTCTGATTTTGCTCATGGAGCTGTGTAAGCTAAATTTGCTTGAAAAAGATATAGAATTTTTGTTGGATTTTTTGTTGGTGAAGGGGTGACATCTAGGGTAGCTTATTGTATTTAGTGTATATTGTATTTGTAAACAACATGGAATGAGAGGGACAATGGGAACAGGTGGGACTTTGTATGAAGAAATGTAGTCTAGAGAGCAACCAACTAAGTCCCACCTGTTCCCATTGTCCCTCTCCTTCCATGTTGTTTCCATTAGATAGGGATGGAGATACAAGACCTACTGGTCTTGGTCTCAATATAAAGTGCCAAGCAATTATTTTGTGTTTTATATTGTATTTGTGTTTTTTTATTTTCTTATTTATGTTTGAACATTATGTATGTGCTGGAGCCTTCAAATTTTTATTCTACTTTTTTCACAATTTCTTTTTAGCTTGCTGTGTCAGAAAAAAAGAAAATAATGAGGCTCATCAGGTTGTTTTTGTAAAAGAACAGGTCCAGGAGCTTCCGGGAACCCATATCACACTTACAAACCACCAAAAACCGTCCTAGTTTCGTCTTCCTGATTGAATTCAATGCTTTTTACCAAAATAAGATTTTGGCAAAATCTTCAGATTTATGCTGAAATTATGAGAGACATAAAAACTCTTAATTTAATTTACCCTAACCAGTACATGGAAGACAAAGGAATATATTGGAACACTTTTTTTTTCTTTTTTGTGGCTATATTCATGACGTTAAATAGAATTTGTAAATATAAAGTGGCACAAGAGTAGAATGAAGCAACCAGCTTTAGTAAGATCCAGAGAGCTCACACCCATCTAACTTCCTCAAGACCTGGCAACACAAATCACAAACACGCATATTGGTAAGATGCCAATAGTAATGTCAATCTATGGTTTTAGAATGACAATAGAATGATCTATTATATGAAAACATAAATAGAATCAATAGGACCACTTTCCACTAACCTGACACACCGGTTTTGCTGTTTCCATTGAAAGAATGGTGATGAAGTGCCACACTAATACAACAATCATTAATGTACTATAAAAGGCATCATCCCTAATATAAAGATATTTAAAATATACACAATAATGGGACTTTAAATATGCCTCCATTAGTGAAAAAAAGAAACAAAAATATATTATATTTTTTTTTTGTTTCATAAAAAAATAATTTTTTTATATAATTAAGATGCCACTTATTTTGTTACTTAAAGCGGAGGTCCACCCTAAAATGGACCTCCGCTCATCGGAATCCCCCCCCCCCTCCGGCGCCACAATCGGCACCTTTCAGGGGGGAGGGGGGTGCAGTTACCTGGATAATCCAGGTAACTGCACCCACTTCCGGGCTAGCTCTCTGCGGAAAGGGGCGTACGTTACGCCCCTTTCCGCAAGCGCCCGCCCCCTTCAGCAAGTGCCCCGCTGCCTGCTGGGAAACACACAGCTCCCAGAGGCAGCGTGGACCGTCCGGATTGCGCCGCGCGGCTCGCGCATGCGCAGTAGGGAACCGGGAAATTAAGCCGAAAGGCTCCATTTCCTGATTCCCATACCCAAGATGGCGGCGGCAGGACCCGCCAGACGAGCGAGCGATCGGCTTCGGGTGCCGACATCGCGGGCGCGCTGGACAGGTAAGTGTCACTATTTAAAAGTCAGCAGCTGCAGTATTTGTAGCTGCTGGCTTTTAAAAAAAAAAAAAAACGCGGAGTCCCGGTGGACTCCCGCTTTAACACTTAAAAGGTATCTCGAAAAAAAAGACATTGATACGTGTTGAATCATTAAATAAAAAAGTTGTTGATCTTGGAGCTTGGTTTGAGAGATGTGTGGAGGGATAAGTGCCCAAACAAGAAATGTTAATCAGACTATCATGATTAGATTTCTGTCTATGCAACTCTATGGCACTACTTAAACTAACCTTGGTTAACTATATCCCACATACAGTATCTCACAAAAGTCCGTACACCCCTCACATTTTTGTAAACACCCTGTTTCCCCTAAAATAAGACCTAGCGTGATTGTCGGTGTTGGCTGCAATATAAGCCCTACCACCCAAATAAGCCCTAGCCTGAAAAGAAGACCTACAAGGACTTTAACTAGGGCTTATTTGGGGGGTAGGGCTTTTATTGCAGCTATCACCGACAATCACACTAGGTCTTATTTTAGGGGAAACAGGGTATTTTATTCTATCTTTTCATGTGACAACACTGAAGAAATTACACTTTGCTACAATGTAAAGTAGTGAGTGCACAGCTTGTATAACAGTGTAAATTTGTTGTCCCCTCAAAATAACTCAACAAAGAGCCATTAATGTCTAAACCAACAAAGGAGAGTACACCCCTATGTGAAAATGTCCAAATTGGGCCCAATTAGCCATTTTCCCTCCCCGGTGTCATGTGACACGTGTTACAAGGTCTCAGGTGTGAATGGGGAGCAGGTGTGTTAAATTTGGTGTTATCGCTTTCACTCTCTCATACTGGTCACTGGAAGTTCAACATGGCACCTCATGGCAAAGAACTCTCTGAGGATCTGAAAAAAAGAATTATTGCTCAAACTAAAGATGACCTAGGCCACATGTAAGTCATGCCCGCAAATGTAAACAGTGTTCAAACCACATATGTGAGGTATCGCCACGATCGTTAGAATAGGAGCAATAATTCTAGTGCAATACCTCCTATAACTCTAAACTAGTAACCCGTAGACATTTTTAAAGTGCCACCAATTGGGATTTTTAAGTACCGCAGTTTGTCACCATTCCACAAGTGTGCAAAATTTTAAAGCATGACATGTTAGGTATCTATTAACTTGGCATAACATCATATTTCACATTATATGCAACGATCACCATTTTATTCTCTAGGGCCTCTGCCTAGGCATGAAGGGGTTAAAACAGCTACTAAAGATTGGGAAATGTTAGTACCCAACAATGCTAGAAAGACAGAAGAGACCAATATTACAAACCCCTCACCTGCTTTCAAACAGAGCTTATTTTTGCCACTACTGAAAACAAGCAATTTTTTTACGCAACAGCACTATTTTAATGACGGAGAAAATACAGGGCATTTATTAGCGGTGATCTATCGTTCACAGCAAGGGGTATCTCATATAGGTTCTATTCAAATATCCTCTACTTTTAGTAATTACTTTAGGGATGACTATGCCTCTGAGGTTGACCCCACGAAGGAGGCGTTGGTTCAATTTCTGGACCATTGTCCCCTCCCCAAATCGTCAACTAGGGACTATAGGATGCTGAATGCTCCCATTACAACTGAGAAGTGCACTGTGGTGGTGGCAGCAATGGCTAATAGCACATCCCTGGGTACTGATTGCCTTCAAGCAGAAATCTATAAACAATATAGTAAACACCTCTTGCCCATACTCTTAACTACTCTCAATGATGCTGCGCAAAGTAAATGTTTACCCCTTCTATGAATGGAGCAGTTATTGTAGTACTTCCCAAACCTGGCAAAGACCCGATTGTTAACAGACTCCTATAGACTGATATAGTTACTAAACACGCGGACATTAAACTGTTGGCTAGAGTGCTCGCTACAAGATTGGTGAGAGTGGTATCCGGATTGATCCACCTAGACCAATCTGGTTTCATACCAGCTAGGTCGATAGCACTAAATATAAGACGATTGTTTTGAATGTTCAGTTACCAGTGGATAATCCGAGAAACAGAGCCAGTGGTATTCTCCCTGCGAATGCTTTCGACGGTGTTGAGTGGAGATACCCTTGGGCAGTTTCGCTTAAGTTCCAGTTAGGGAGCTCCTTTATTTCTTGAGTTAAGCTACTCTATGCAGCGCCTACAGCGAGAATTCTAATTATTGGCACCCTTTTGGAGTTTGCCAAAAGGCACCAGAAGCACTCTCAGGCCATGAGAAACAAAATTCGCTGGTCTGATGAAACAGAGTGAACTCTGGCCTGAATGGAGGAAACAAGGCACTGCTCATCACCTGGCAAAAACCCTCCCTACAGTGAAACATGGTGGTGGCAGCATCATGCTGTGGGGATGTTTTTCAGTGGCAGGAACTGGGAGGCTAGTCAGGATTGAGGGAGAGATGAATGCAGCAATGTACAGAGTCATCCTTGATGAGAACCTGCTCCAGAGTGCTCTGGACCTCAGACTGGGTTGAAGGTTTATCTTCCTTCCACAAGGACAAGAACCCTAAGCACACAGCCAAGATAAGAAAGGAGTGGCTACGGGACAATTCTGGGAATGTGGCCCAGCCAGAGCCCAGATTTGAGCCAGATCGAACATCTGAAAATGGTTGTGCACCAATGTTGCCTATCCAACTGATGGATCTTGAGAGGTCCTGCAAAGAAGAATGGGAAAAACTGCCCAAAAATAGGTGTGCCGAGCTTGTAGCATCATACTCAAAAAGACTTGTGGCTTTAATTGGTGCCAAAGGTGATTCAACAAAGAATTGAACCAAGGCTGTGAATATTTATGTACATGTGATTTTTTTCGTTTTTTATTTTTAATAAATTTGCAAAGATTTCAAAACAAACTTCTTTCACGTTGTCATTATGGGGTATTGTTTGTAGAATGAGGAAAATAATGAATTTAACCCATTTTGGAAAAAGACTGTAACATAACAAAATGTGGAAAAAGTGAATATTTTCTGGATGCACTGTACTGGCTTTCTTCTCAAGTCCCCTTTTAAACAAAAGTTTTACAAAGAAAATCAGCAGGAAAATAATAATTAAAAGGAGAATAAGGATTTAAGAAGGCTGATTAAAGTAAATTAAGGGTTAATAATGGGTTAAACAGAAGAACAAAATCCAAAAAAAGTATATTTTTCTACTTGACAAGGTCACTTTAACCCTTTCACTGGCAGAGCCATTTTTGAATTTTTTGCACACGTTTAAAAAAATCAGTTTGGGCCTGAAGATTACACAAAACCCACAAGTATGATATATTTTCTGAAAGCAGACACCCTAGAGAATAAAATAGTGGTAGTTGCAATTTTTTTATGTCAAACAATATCACCACAAAAGTCTAGGAACCGCTAAATTTAAGTAAAAAAACACATTAACATTTATTTTAAGGAAAACAAATGCAATAAATTACCCAAATTTATGTGCGCCTGTGAAATGGTGACAAATTTCAGTTCCCTATATTTTCTATAGGCAACGCTTCAGAAGCCCCCTATAGTTATCAGTTTAGTTTTACAGAGGAGGTCTGGTGCTAGAATTATTGCTCTCACTCCAGCGTAAGCGGCAATATGTAAGATGTGTATCCCAATCAAAAGATTTCATGCGTAGGCGCCCCGACGCATGTGTTTACATTCATGTGTGTGTATATGTGGGGGGGGCCTCAAAAAATTTGGGAAAGGGGGTATTTTATGTGCTTGGATGTAACTTTTTATTGCAAAAAAAAAAAAAATAATTATATATATATATATATATATATATATATATATATATATATATATATATATTTTTTTTTTTTTTTACATCACATAGGGGACAAATAGTCCCCTATGTGATGATTTGTAGGTGCCAGGTTCTCATTATTGAGATATGCAGGGTCTAAAAGACTCTACATGTCTTCCCTGTACTCCAGGGAAAATCCGATTGCCTCTCTGGGATCAGGAAGAAATTTTTCCCCTAGCTGTAGCAAATTGGATCCTGCTTTTCTGTTTTTTTTTTCACCTTCCTATGGGTCAACTTTGGGAATAGGTTTGGGTATATGGGATCGTACGATATTTTTTATTTTATTTTTTATGGTTGAACTGGATGGACTTGTGTCTTTTTTCAACTCGACTAACTATGTAACTATATACTCCACTAAATGTTTTGCAATGCAGATCACATTGCAAAACATCCTTTCCTGGCAAGACGCATTGGAAATACAGAGAGCTTGACCCGGAGGTGACTTCAGAGACGTCGCTTTCCAGATCATAAGAAGAAGGGGAGGAAAGCGAATGTGTGTCCGCTCTTTTTCTTCCCCTCCACCTGCCATGGGCAAGCGGAGCCCGGTAAGCATGGTGGGGGGGGCGCTGGTACAAAGGGTGTGTGCGAGCGATCAGGCGGTAGTGGGGGGGGGGAGTGCCGGTATGGAGGGTGTGTGCGAGCGATCATGCGGCAGCAGAGCCGCCTGAATGCTCTCACCTAAAAGGTTTCACACTCAATCTCGGTGGCTGCTACGGACCTGGCGGCGAAAGGGTTATACTGACTTAATTTGCAGACCGAATTCAAACCTTTGATCTGTAAATTAATAAACAGAATGATACAATGCTTATTTTATCTTCCTCTTTCAGCAGGTGAGCAGTGTTAATTGAATAAAAGAAGTTAAAAAAAAAAGGGCTTTCCAGGCACCAATCATAAAAAAATAAACAGTAATATTTTATTAACAATTACTACAGAACAATAAACATTTAAAACACTGCAAACTAATTACAACAACAGCTAAGCGTCTCTAATATGGACTTTACATGTCAAAATCATGCCATATAAGACATGTATGACTTAGAAAGATAATAACATTCACTGTAAGCTCATAGGCTTTCGCCAAAAAAACGCTTCTTCAGGAGCTTGATAAGCATTCTAAGGAGAGAAATAGGCAGTCAATAATTTTGACAGTTTATAATCGTCTATGTATAACATAAATGTATATAAAAAGGGGGAGGTCTCAATATTTGCGTGAAAAATTGCAGGATCACATCCAAGGGCGGTCGAGTAGCAGGCATGCACTGGGCGCAGCAGGCAATATGTGAGGGTGTGCCAGATAGAAAATGATACTTCAGTAACTATATATAACAGGGAAGATACAATCCCCAAGTGTAACAATGTAGAAAGAACCAAGCATAGGTATAAATCAGCCAAACACCCTGCTACTGTGCGAATGAAAAGCACATTTGTGCAATCTAAGCATACCTATATGTAAATAAGTGGAAGTTGGGATATCTGGGTCTTAACTAGTGATGGACGAACTTCCGATGGGACGTTTCGTGAACCGCGAACGCGGCCGATAGTTCGCGAACCGTAACGTTCGCGGCGGGCCCCATTGACTTCAATGGGAGGCGAACTTTACAAACCTACAGGTCATATTTGCAGCTACAAAATAATTACTAGCTGTGCACACATAGTCCCACCACATTCCCAATGGCATAACACATGTATGAGGTGAAACTGGGATCGACAACTACAAGCATTCTTTTTTTATATGTGAAATTGTGACAATTCAGGACTGTGGAGTGCATGAAGGCAATGGAGGAGAGGGAAGGTCAGGGTAGGCAAAGAAGAGGGTGCAGGAGATGATCACCAGCAGCGTGACATACAGCAATGACACCTGCACCGTGATAGAATGATCTGACACCAGCACCGTGATAGAGAGCACTGACACCTGCACCGTGATAGAGTGATCTGACACCAGCACCGTGATAGAGAGCACTGACATCAGCAGCGTGACATAAAGCACTGACACCAGCACCGTGATATACAGCACTGACACCTGCACCGTGATAGAGAGCACTGACATCAGCAGCGTGAGATAAAGCACTGACACCAGCACCGTGATATACAGCACTGACACCTGCACGTGATAAAGTGATCTGACACCAACACCGTGATAGAGAGCACTGACATCAGCACCGTGATAGAGAGCACTGACATCAGCAGCGTGACATAAAGCACTGACACCCGCACCGTAAGCAGCCCCAGGAGGAAGTCAGCATAGCACAGAGATGGTGGGAGCCCCTCATAATAAGCAGCCACAGGAGGAAGTCAGCATAGCACAGGGATGGTGGGAGCCCCTCATAATGAGCATAGCACAGGGATGGTGGGAGCCCCTCATAATATGCACAGCAGAGGTACAGCCTCAGGAGGAAGTCAGCACAGCACAGGGATGGTGGGAGCCCCTCATAATAAGCAGCCCCAGGAGGATGTCAGCATAGCACAGGGATGGTGGGAGCCCCTCATAATAAGCAGCCCCAGGAGGATGTCAGCATAGCACAGGGATGGTGGGAGCCCCTCATAATGAGCATAGCACAGGGATGGTGGGAGCCCCTCATAATATGCACAGCAGAGGTACAGCCCCAGGAGGAAGTCAGCACAGCACAGGGATGGTGAGAGCCCCTCATAATAAGCAGCCCCAGTAGAAATATGACACCGCTCAACCTCTTCAAACAGGAGGGTACGGGCATATAGTACGGTGTGCTTTTTTTTGGACAAGGAAGTGAGCCAAATGAAGAAAGAAGGTCTGTGTGCTCGATTAAAAAAAAAATTTCTAGACATATGCATGGTCTACTGGTCACATGTGTTGAATTCCTCCGAGATCCATGCCTCATTCATTTTTAGAAATGTGAGGTAGTTAACACTGTCGTGAGCTAGGCGAGTACGCTTATCGGTCACGATCCCCCCTGCTGCACTGAACGTCCTTTCGGACAGGACACTGGACGAGGGGCAAGCCAACAGTTTGATTGCAAATTGGGCAAGCTCTGGCCAGAGGTCAAGCCTGCCCACCCAGTAGTCCAGGGGTTCATCACTCCTCAGAGCGTCCACATCGGCCGTTAACTCGATGTAGTCGGACACCTGGCGGTCTAGGCGTGCCCTGATGCTGGATCCGGATGACACCTGTCGATGGGTCGGCTGAAAGAATGACCTCATATCAGAAGTCACCAACACATCTTCAAACCGGCCTCTTCTTGCAGGCGCTGTTGGATTGGTACCCGCAACTACTTCTCTGGCAGTGGGAATTGCTCCTCTGCCAGCGCACGCAAAAGCAGAATGCAGCATTTCTCGAAGCAAGGCCTGGAAGTGCTCCATTCTGACAGCCCTCTGTGACGGCGGTAACATTTCCGCCATTTTGTGTTTGTACCGGGGGTCTAAGTACTTTGCCACCCAGTACTGGTCCTTGACCCTTATTCTTTTTATACGGGGGTCCCTATTAAAACACTGGAGCATGAAGGCCCCCATTTGCACTAAACTGGAAGCGGTGTGGTGGCCTGGCTCCTGCTCATCATCCAGGATAATGTCATCCTCTTCATTCTCCTCTCCCCATCCACGCACAACAACAGGGATCCCAGAAAGGTCTAAAGCATGCTCTTCTTGCTCCTCCTCATCCGCCCCGGCACCATCCTCCTCTGACTCCTCTTCAGACTCCTGTTGTTGACTTGTCTCAGATAGAGTAGGCCCCCCTGGGAATTCATCCAGCATTGCGACTTCCTCATCTTCCCGCTCCTGCTCCTCCACAGCTTGATCAATGACACGACGCAATGCACGCTCCATAAAGAAGGCATAAGGTACCATGTCACTGATGGCGCCATGGCTGCGACTGACCAGTTTGGTAATCTCCTCAAATGGCTGCAGAAGTCTGCATGCGTCGCGCATGAGCAGCCACTGGCACGGTGAAAAAAAACCCAGCTCCCCAGAACCTGTTCTGCCGCAGAGCTCATACAGGTAGACATTAACTGCACGTTTCTGCTGGAGCAGCCTATCAAGCATATAGAAGGTAGAGTTCCATTGCGTCGGGCAATCGCAAATATGACGTCTGACCGGCAGATTGTGTCGCCGCTGAATGTCAGGAAGGCGAGCCATGGCCGTGTAAGATCTTCTGAAATGGGCCGAGATTTTCCTTGCCTGCCGCAAGATGTCCTGGACCCCAGGGTATTTGACAACGAATCGCTGCATGACCAAGTTTAAGACGTGTGCCATGCATGGCACGTGCGTAATTTTGCCCTGTTTCAATGCGCTAAGCAGATTGGCACCGTTGTCACACACCACTTTACCAACTATCAAATTGAGCGTTGTTAGCCACTGATCTGCCTGTGAACGCAAAGCTGAAAGGAGTGCCGGGCTAGTGTGGCTCTTGGCTTCTAGGCACAACAGACGCAGCACGGCATGGCAACCTCTCACCTGGCATGTCGAATAGGTTCTGGGGAGCTTGGGCGGCACAGCAGAAGAGACGCTAGCAGCAGAAAAGTAGGAGTCAGCCGAGGAGGAGAGGGAGGAGGATGGAGGAGGAGGAGAAGAAGAGCCAGGCCTGCATGCAATCCGTGGCCGTAAAACCAAATCTACACGGGTGCCACGGGTTACATGCTTGACGGCCGTCAGAAGGTTCACCCAGTGGGCAGTAAAAGTGATATACCTTCCCTGCCCGTGTTTGCTAGACCACGTGTCTGTGGTCAGATGTATCTTGGCACTGACACTGTGTGCCAGAGATACATTCACTTGCCGCTGAACATGGCTACATAGCTCTGGGATGCCCTTCTCTGAGAAATACTTCCTTCCTGGGACCTTCCATTGTGGTGTTCCAATGGCCACAAATTTTCGAAAGGCCTCCGAGTCCACCAGTTTATATGGCAGTAGTTGGCGGGCTATCAATTCTGACAAGCCAGCCGTCAACCGTTGGGCAAGAGGGTTATCCGGCGTCATCATTTTTTTACGCTCGAACATTAGGCCCACGGAAGCCTGGCTTTTTGCAGAAAAACGTGAGCTTGGCGTGATGGAAGGTGGAGTGGAGGACAATTGTGAGGAGAGAGGAGAAGGAGAAGTAGAAGACGAGGCTGGACGGTGAGAGCCTGGAGTGTGGCTTTGTGTGTTCCGTTGCTCCCACTGGGCTCGGTGATGGCAGCTCATGTGCCTTCTTAAGGCGGTCGTCCCTAGGTGAGTGTTGGGCTTACCGCGACCAATGCGTTGACTGCAAAGTTTGCAGATGGCAACACTATTGTCAGCAGCGGACACGTTAAAAAAAGCCCACACTGCGGAGCCATGTGCAGGGCGTCCTGGGAGCGCCAGATGTGACCGTACATGGTCGATGACCAGGGGCGGACTGACAACTAATGGGGCCCCCGGGCAATAGAAGCTCATGGGGCCCCCTTGGGCGCCACACCTTGCCAGGGAGAGGGGGGAGCACACAGGGGGAAACTGGAGGGAGAACGCACACGCACTCACACAAACACAGGTGGACACTCACACACCACACACAGGGGGACACACTCTCACACAGGGAGACACACACATGGGGACACTCACACACACACCACACACGGGGGGGGGGCACACACAGGGGGGTACACACACACACACAGGGGGACACGCACATTCACACAGGGGGGGGAGGACACTCTCACACACACACACAGGGGGACACACTCTCACACACACACACACAGGGGGACACACTCTCACACACACACAGGGGGACACACTCTCACACACACACACACAGGGGGACACACTCTCACACACACACACAGGGGGACACACTCTCACACACACACACACACATACAGGGGGACACACTCTCACACACACACACAGGGGGACACACTCTCACACACACACACACACATACAGGGGGACACACTCTCACACACACACACACACACACACACACACACACACACACACACACACACACACACAGGGGGACACACTCTCTCACACACACAAACACACACAGGGGGATACACTCACACACACACACACACACACACACACACACACAGGGGGGGGGGGACACTCACACAGGGGGGGGAACACTCACACACCACACACAGGAGGACACACACACAAGGACACACACACACACTCACACACACACAGGGGGATACACTCTCACACACACTCTCACACACACACACAGGGGGGGGGACACTCACACAGGGGGGGGAACACTCACACACCACACACAGGAGGACACACACACAAGAGAGAGGAGAAGGAGAAGTAGAAGACGAGGCTGGACGGTGAGAGCCTGGAGTGTGGCTTTGTGTGTTCCGTTGCTCCCACTGGGCTCGGTGATGGCAGCTCATGTGCCTTCTTAAGGCGGTCGTCCCTAGGTGAGTGTTGGGCTTACCGCGACCAATGCGTTGACTGCAAAGTTTGCAGATGGCAACACTATTGTCAGCAGCGGACACGTTAAAAAAAGCCCACACTGCGGAGCCATGTGCAGGGCGTCCTGGGAGCGCCAGATGTGACCGTACATGGTCGATGACCAGGGGCGGACTGACAACTAATGGGGCCCCCGGGCAATAGAAGCTCATGGGGCCCCCTTGGGCGCCACACCTTGCCAGGGAGAGGGGGGAGCACACAGGGGGAAACTGGAGGGAGAACGCACACGCACTCACACAAACACAGGTGGACACTCACACACCACACACAGGGGGACACACTCTCACACAGGGAGACACACACATGGGGACACTCACACACACACCACACACGGGGGGGGGGGACACACACAGGGGGGTACACACACACACACAGGGGGACACGCACATTCACACAGGGGGGGAGGACACTCTCACACACACACACAGGGGGACACACTCTCACACACACACACACAGGGGGACACACTCTCACACACACACAGGGGGACACACTCTCACACACACACACACACACAGGGGGACACACTCTCACACACACACACAGGGGGACACACTCTCACACACACACACACACACATACAGGGGGACACACTCTCTCACACACACACACACACACACACACACACACACAC